>NC_077228.1:8939647-9014647 GCF_027887165.1 Monodelphis domestica | reverse complement strand
GATAAATCTCAGAGGGGAAATTTGAACCTGATTCTTCCAGTTTAGCATCCCTTTGCATACCTTAGTGGGAATGAAGGGAATAAAGCATTTATTAAGTCCCCATTATGTGCCAAGCACTGTGCTAAGTGCTTTATAATGATTATCCCACTGGAGCTTCTCAGTGACCCTGGGAGGCAGGAGCTATTATCCCATTTATAATAGAGGAAACTGAGGTAAGTGGAAATGAAGGGACTTGTCCTATAGCTAGTGTCTGAGTCTGGATTTGAACTCAGGGCTTTCTGACTCCAGGTCTGGCCCTCTATCCTTAGATTGTTTTGAGGATCAATCTAGCTGTGACGACACGCTGGACAAGTCAGTTCATCCCTGTCTTCCTCAGTTTCTTCATCTGCAAAATGGGAATAATAACCAGCATAAAAATTCCCCAGGGTTATTTTGAGGATAAGATGAGATGATATTTGTAAAGTTCTTTAAAAATTCTATAAAAACTAGCTATTATTACTTTTAATTCAGGCCCTCATCACCTCTTGCCTAAATTATTGCAATTGCCTTAGAATTGATCCGCCTACCTCTAGTCTCTTCTTGTTCAGTCTATCCCCCAGGTAACTGTCAAACCGATTTTCCTTTCAAGTACAAGTCTGACCGTGCCATTCCCCTACTCAATAAACTCCAATGGCTCCCTATTGTCTCTGGAAGCAGTTAGTCAATAGACATTTATTAAGTGATCACTCCCAGCAGAGTTGGGGGGATGCCGTATCATGAGTCAGGCAGGTATTAACTCTTGTGTCTGCCATTTAAACTTACTCACCACCAAGCCCCTTCCTACTTTCTTCTTCCTCATCAGTCCTTCCACACATTCTGAATCCAGTCACAGAAGCCAATTTAATAAGTAAATTATTATTATTACAAAATAAAAGTCAGTTTAGTCCACAGAGCACTCTAGGCTATTTCCCATGTCTGGAAAGCCCTCTCTCTTCGTCTCCACATCCCAGACTACCTTTGTCCCTCCTGCCCTGTACCTCCTTTCTTACCTCACCAAACCATCTCCTCATTTTTCAGAGGAACTGGATCTGTAATTTGGGTGATGAGGGGAACTTGCTGGTGAGAATCTCCCTCTACAAAGGCAGTTGAGAATCTTCTCTACAAAGTAGAATCTTAGAGAGCTGCCTAGAGCAGTAGAGAAGATACTTGTCCAAGGTCACACAGCCAGTATGGATTAGAGACAAGACCTGAACCCAGCACTTCCTGGCTTTGAAGCCAGAGCTCCATCCTCTCTCATGCTGCCTGCCATGTTTTATGTTTTTGTTGTTGAGTCGTTTTGGTCATGAACCCTTTTGGGGTATGGTGCACCATTTCCTTTTCTAGCTCATTTTATAGATGAGGAAACTGAGGCAAACAGGGTGAAGGACCCGCTCTGGATCACACAGATGGTAAATACCTAAGGCTGGATTTGAATTCTGGAAGATGAGTCTTCCTGACTCCAGCCCCCACACTCTATCTGTCCATCGCACCCCTTAGCCACCCTATGTTTCTATATTCTTGTGTATGTTGACATGTTGCCTCTCCTCATAGAGTGTAACGTCCTTGAGGTCAGGGACTATTTATTTCCCTTTTCTCCCGTGATCCCTTCCTGAAAACAGCCCAGATTGTGGCTAGACCGATGGTTCTGAGAAGGGGGCGTTTCCCCCTCTTCTTCCCCCAAAGCACACAAAGTGATCCCAAGGGCCAAGTCTGCTTCCCTCTTTGTACTTGGAGAGGAGCTGTGGACACAGTAGGCCTCCCATCAGCGTTGGCTGACCAGAGAGCCCAGCATCTGTGGGGTCTCTCCCGGCTGAGGAAGCATTTTCCTCTCTAGCCTGGGAGGAAGTAGGGCAAACCACAGTATTTCTAAAGGACCTCGAATGGTCCTCTCGTGGCCTTCAGGGCCCTGCTTCGTTCTGCACCTGATCTCAAAGGGCACTTGGGAGCTCCAAATCTGAAACGGGCATCTCCTCTCAAAGATCCAAGCTTGAGGTCACAGAGCATCTGGTACAGTCTCCCAGTGAGTCGAGGTGTTAGAGTGGGGAGCAGATGCTAAATGAATTCATCACCTTTCTTTAAGGGTTTCTCCAAAGGAAGTCGGCCATTTATGGCAGGGGCAGGAAAGCCATTACCCCAACTCTGACTCAGAGATATTGATCCAAAAAGACCCTGACAGCTCTCTAGAGCAATGCCCCCATTTTGTAGATGAGGAGACTGAGGTTGAGAAATTTGCACTAAATAAGGGCATTAAATATTAGGGACTAGAAGAATCCAGATCCCCCAAGGTCCCAGGGCCTCTGTTGCTCCATTCTGCTGGCCTCTGGGGCTAGGTGAACCAGATCTAGTCTCCCTTGGGCATGACAGATGGCCTTTCAAAGACTTGAAGAGGGCTCCCACAGGACCCTGAGTTCTCTCTTGTTCGGGTTAAACATTCCCGGGGCCTTCAACTGATCTTGACCTGGAACAATCTCCAGGATCTTCACCTTGAGTCATTTTTCACCTTCAAAATATCGCCAGACTCATTCTTCACTTTTGCTAACTGTGAGGAAGCCCCAGCCCACTGGATGGATAACTCTTCACAAATCCTCTTTTTCTTGTCTTCCTTTATTTTTTCTTTATTTCATTCTTTCCATTTATCTTTCCCTTCCTTCCTCCTCGCCCTCTCTCTTTCCCTTCCTTCCTTCCTTCCTTCCTTCCTTCTTTCCTTCCTTCTTTCCTTCCTTCCTTCCTTCCTTCCTTCCTTCCTTCCTTCCTTCCTTCCTTCCTTCCTTCCTTCCTTCCTTCCTTCCTTCCTTCCTTCCTTCTTTCCTTCTTTTCTTCCTTCCTTCCTTCCTTCCTTCCTTCCTTCCTTCCTTCCTTCCTTCCTTCCTTCCTTCCTTCCTTCCTTCCTTCCTTCCTTCCTTCCTTCCTTCCTTCCTTCCTTCCTTCCTTCTCTCATTCCCCCTACTCACCAAGATCTTTGATTTCATGGAAAAACATTGAACTTGGGAGTCAGGAGATAGATAGAAGGTGGTCTGATCATGAATAAATCCCATAGCTTCCTTTAGTCTTGTTTTTTTCTTCTCTAAAATGGGAATCTTAATGCATATCCAGGGAGAATTCACTGAGAAATTCTTCACCTGTGAAAGAAACCAAGAGAAGCAGCCCTGGAGTTATGGACCAAACTGGAGTCAGGAAGATCTTTCTCTTCCCTTTGGGATAATGGCTCTCAATCTGGCAGGAGCTTTAGGGGCCATCTAGAGGAGGAAACTGAGGCTGGGGAGGTTATATGACTTGTCTGGGCTCTCCCAGGCAAGAACCAAAGTCTTCTGTCTTAAGAACCAATGTTCTTGCACATACCAGCTATGTGAGCATGGGCAAGTCCCTTCGTGGCCCCAGACAATTCTCTTGGACAGATTTCTGATTTACAGATGAGTTACTGGTTGGCATCAGTGAAGGCTGCACGGATAGAATGTTCAGGCAGCAATGGCACCTCTGCTGGGAGGGCTTGCTGAGCCCTTTATAGGACTGCTCCTCCACCTTTCGTGTCCACCCACCACCCAGCTCTAACCTGTGACTCCTAGAAACTGTAGTACGTGCATCGACCACCCCAGTAAATCTGTCTTGGCAGATGGTCTAAGCCAGGTTGAAGGTAATCATTGGGCTTCAAACCCACTGGGGGGGGGGATGCCTACCCCAGCCACATGAAGACTTTCTTCAATAAAAGGGACAAATGAGAACCACTTGGATGGGTATTCACAGAGCATCTGGACCAAGGATTCGCCACCTCTCCCTGGTGTTATGGACCTCTCTAGCTATCAGTCTGTTGACCCCTATGGACCCCTCTTAGAATCACCTCTTTACATTCACGAAATAGAAAGAGAAAGAGGATTACATTGGAAACTAATTATATGAAAAACAGATGCCATTTTCCCCATTCACAGTCATGAACCCCTTGATATTTAAGGGTTAAGAACCCCTGATCTAGGCTGTTTCAGAGCAGAACACAAGTTTCAGAAATTCAAAAGCAATCTGAGACCATTTGGTCCAAGTCCCCCATTTATAGATGAACAGGAGGCCCGGAAAAGGAAATTAAATTACTCATCCGAGGTCATCTAGGAAGAAACCAGCAGTTACAGTTCGAACTCAGGTCTTCTGTCTCTAAATCCGATACATTTCTCTGGGTTGTTATAGTAGTTCCAGGTAAAGACGGAGCAATTATTGACTCTTTAATGAAATGGCTCTGGGCAGGGAGGCTGTTTGTTTCCAGAGAAGCTTGGGCAGAGGGTGGCTGGAAAATAGTTTCTTGTTGCCTTTTCCCAGAACCTTCTAAATGTAATTGCAACAGAACCAGCCCAGAAGGCAGCTTCTTTGATAAAGTTCTTTTCCATCATTCCTCACAAGAATGCCAGGACTCCCATCTCAGTACCTGCCTTGTCCGCTGAGTCCCATGTACCCACCCACACCCACCAGGGCCTGCAAAAATCCTCTTTGCTCTCACTCACATCCCTTTATCTTGTAAGACTGGAAACAGCCTTGTTGTCTTCACCATTCTGAGGCAAAACCACACCTCCCCTTTAAATAAGAGCCTACTATGTGCCAGATGCTGCACTAGGCTTTGGTGGAGGAAGCGTGCTAACAGTGAAAAGTGTAGGCTGCATAATTTTAATAATTGTAGCATTTAATTCTATAGCTCTCTAAACCTTGAAAGGGGCCTCACCAAGGTTATTAGATTAGAGAATTGTTTTTGTTCTATTTTTTTCCAGATTACACGTAGACACAATTTTATAAATCATTTTTGGACATTTTCAAATGGACATGTTATTTTTTGAAAGGAAAGGAGGTCCTTCTCGCCTATCTTTAATCTCTGTGGGATACAGACTTAGTGGTGGTATGGCTGGCTCAAAAGGTATGCAATGGTTTTATGGCTTTTGGCTCCAAATTGCTTCCTGAAATGGTTGTAGCAGTTAAAGGTCCACCAATAGTGTATCAGTGTCCCAATTTTTCCACATCCTCTTCAACACTTATAATTTTCCTTTTGAGACATGTTAGCCAGTCTGATAGGGGTGAGTTGGGAACTCAGAGCTGCTTTAAATTGTATTTCTTTAATTAATAGTGATTGGGGGAGGGGAAGATTTAGAGCCTTTTTTTATATAACTAAAGATAGTTTTTATTTCTCCATCTGAAAATTGCCTGTTCATACTCTTTTAATCATTTATCAGTTGGGGAATTATGCATTCTTATACATTTGCCTTGGTTCTCTGTAGATATGAGAAATGAGGCCTTTTCCAGAGACACTTGCTACAAAAATAATATTTTTCCTTCCCTCACTTCTTTGATTGTTTTCTAATCTTGGCTGCATTGGTTTTGTTTGTGTAAAACTTTTTCAATTGAATGTAGTCAACGTTGTCTATTTTACATCTTTTAATATTCTCTAAATCTTCTTCCCTCACCCATAGATCTGGTGGGGACACTATTTTGTGCTCTTCTAATTTGTTTGGCAGCAACCTCCTTTATGTCTAAATTGTGCATCCATTTTGACTTTGTCTTGGTATATGGTGTGACATGCTGGTCTATGCCTGCTTTCTGCCTTACTGTTTTCCAGTAGATTCTATGTTTCATGAAGGCAGTGGCTCTCTCTTGTTTATTTCCGTATCCTGAGCTTGATACAGAGTAGGTTCTTACTAAACATTTAGTGGTTGATCATGTCATTTGAGCTATCTAGCAGCTCTTTTAGGAAGGCTAATTTTTACACGCATTTGATAGATAGTAGATGTTGTTATCTACATTTTACATCAAAGGACATGGTGGCTTAGAGGTTAGACATAGAGGCTTAGACATAGAGACAAGAGGCACAGAAGTAAGTCATACCTGAAGCAAGATTAGAACTCAGATATTCCTAACTCCACTTTGTCTTGTTGCCTCTAAAAATAACTCAGCTAGAAACACCTGAGCTCTTGCCCCAACCCTGGAGAATTCCTTCCTTATTTCTCCATTGATGGTGTCCCAGAATCTTTGCCTCTCCTCAAAGGGCAAGAGTCCCCGGAGAAGCTTGTTTTCAGAGGTCTGAGTCTCTCCTCCTGTCTTCTCACCCCCCTTTACCTCCCAGCTATACTTGTCTTGGCCCCAGAGCTTCTGGGGTGCTTACCCCGGGGCCAAGAATTTATAATCAATGAATCCGCCAATGCCATCTTCCCCTTGACTCCTAGCCCTAGCATTTACCCAGACACACAGACATACACACTTGTCCAATATTGGTGGTTTTATTGCGGGGGGGGGGGGGAGACAGAGACAGAGACAGAGTCAAAGAGACAGAGAGATAGATGGAGACAGGGAGACAGACAGAAAGAGAGACAGAGAGACAGAGACAGAGACAGAGTCAAAGAGACAAAAAGACAGAGATAGAGAAGAAAAGAGAAGGTGGAAGAGAGGAGAGGGAGGGTGTGTAGGGAGAAGGCTGGGAAAATCTCAGATTGTTTTCCATCCTCTCACAAGTGGGGGAGTGGAATTAAATCTGTCAGAACAAGGACCAAGCCTTGCTCCTCTCTCACTGCTGTCACCTCAAGTGCTGTGGAGAAGGTCTCTGGCAATAATCAAGGCTACTCTATCAATTTGGAGGGTGCTTCGGCAGGCAGCTCTGCTCGGATGATTCAGGGGCCAGGAGGAACTGGACAGCGTTTACAATTAACTGAAAACTTCTGTCCCCAGCACAATCTGCCTCCTGCCTAATTTTCAAGAGATAGGTCACATTTCTCTCCTTTCACTAACTCAATATTCAGGCCAAATGGCACTCAGTTGATTGCTAAACTGGGCGCCCCATCTCCCACTCCCAGGTACTCTGGAGGATGCCCTGCCTCCCAGAATCCTTCTCTTCCTTCAAGGCTCTGCTCTGGTGGGATGGGTGGGGGGATCTCTCTCCTTTTCTGTGGCTTATCTCTCAGGAGGATGTAAGTTCCTTGTTTTTCCTCAATCCCTAACACCACACCAAGACTTGCATACAGTAGGGGCTTAATGAATGCCTATAGCACAAAAGGAAACTGATTAATATGATGGTAACTACACTTCACAACCACAGCCTTCTAATTTCTCAAAGGGTTTTCATGGGCTTGTCCTCACAAAAGTCTTAGAAAGTGGTTAAGGTGGGCATCATTTAGCAAGCCCATTTCACAGATGAGGAAACTGAAAGAATAAAAAATTAAATGACTAAAATGAGAAGTAGTTTAAGAGAAACAAGCTGAATTAAGAATAACTGACTATTGGGGGCAGCTGGGTAGCTCAGTGGATTGAGAGCCAGGCCTAGAGATGGGAGGATGTAGGTTCAAATCTGGCCTCAGACACTTCCTAGCTGTGTGACCCTGGGCAAGTCACTTGACACCCCCCCCCTTGCCTAGCCCTTACTGTTCTTCTGCCTTGGAACCAATACACAGTATTGACTCCAAGACAGAAGGTAAGGGGTTAAAAAAAAGAATAACTGACTATTGAATGACTAATGGAATAAATGAATGAATAAAAAATTATTTAATGAGAGTTTAGTAGGTGGGGGTAGCTAGGTGGCTCAGAGGATTAAGAGCCACACCTGGAGATGAGAGGTCATGGGTTCAAATCTGACCTCAGATGCTGTGTGTCTCTGGGCAAATCACTTCACCCCCATTACCTAGCCTTTACCTCTCTTCTGCCATGGAACCAAAATACAGTATTGATTCTAAGGCAGAAGGTGAGGGGTTAGAGGCACCATATTTACTACTGGGAAATACAAACAGGAAAAGGGAGACAGAGCTAGTCCTCGAGGCTCTTATTTTTTTTCTTTTTAAATAAAAAAATTAAAGTCTTTATTTGATTTTATATTTTACACGATTGCATATGGGTAGGGTAGGAGGGAGAGGCTTCAGAACTCCAATTTTTTAAAAAATGTGAACATTAAACTTTGTTTTCCATGTCATTGGGGGGAAATCAAATATTATTAAAATATTTATTTTATTTTATTCAAATCGAGTTCCAAGCTGTCTCCCTCCCTCCTTCCCAAGCCTGCACTCAACAGAGTGCCAGTATTTGACAAGGATATGTATGTGGCACTCCACAATACGTGGCTCCCCAGAGTAGCTCTTTCTCTGGAGGTGGAAAGCATCTCCCTTCCTAGGTGCTTAGGAATTGATTTGAATATTCATACAAGTCAGAAGAGCTTAGTCATTCCCATTTCCTTTTGGAACTATCTCGCCGTTACTAGGTTCAACGTTGTCTTGGTTCTGCTCGTCTCATTCTTCATTATTTCATGCAAGTCTTTCCATGTTTTCCTAGAATCGTCCTGCTCATCATTGCTTACAGCCCAGTAATATTCCATCACAATCACATACCACAACTCAGCCAACCATTTCCCAGTCGATGGCATCCTCTCAATTCCCATCTCTTTGCCAGGCTCTTACATTCTAATTGGGCAAGATGGCCAGGCTGGGGGTGGCCGGAGAAGGACATTTGGGGTTCCAGAGTCAGAGCTGACAGCCCTAGAGACTGGCCCACGGTCACAGGGCAAGCAATTTACACCTCCTTTCCAGAAGCAGTGGCAGTGTCTGGGCATGTGCCACTGAGGAGGTGAGCCACGTGGCAAAATGGCATTGGTGGCCAGCTCTTGAGAGTTCGTGGTTCTGCTTCTAGCTGCTTTAGTTAGATTGCCATCTTGGGCAAGTTCCTTCAGTTCTTCATATGTAACATGGAGGGAGGCTAGGAGGTTGGACTGGGTGACCTCTGAGATACCCAGCAGCCCCCAGTTTAGGAAGATTCTGTGAGCTGTGACTTCTTGGAATCGCCAAATGTTTGTAGAGAGCTCTGGAATCATCTAGGTCAACCCCTACCGGAAAGGAAAAGAATATCCTCTATGATGGAGTCAACTAGTGGTCATCCTAACTGCTGGAAAAGCTCCAAGTAGGAAGAAAGTGGCACCTCTCCAGTCCACCTACTTCGACTCTCAGACAGATTGGATGATTAGGGAGCTATATGTCACCCTCTCCTCCCTTCCTCAACAAGTTCATAACTTTTCTCTTCTCCCCAATTCCTGTCCTCACACTAGAGGACTTCAGTAGAGTCATTGCCACTCCTTGAATTCCTGAACTTACTCACTCCCAGGCTCCTTCACAGCTGCCCCAGAGAGGCTCGTACCCTGGATCTTGCCCCCATGCACAGATGTCCCACATCCATGTTCATGAACTCTGAAAATCCTTCATATGATCATTGTCTGCTGTCATCCTACTTCCCCCTCTGCCTTTGCATCCCTGAATCCTGTTCTTCTCTTCACCATGACCTGGAACCCCTTGACCCCTCCATTGTGTCCCAGGCTATCACCCCACTCTAGCTAATTCTCCTCCCTTCCCTATCCTGATGCTCTGAAGAGGCAGTTCAGCTCCATTCAGCCCTCTTCCCTGGAGGCTCTGGCCCTTTTCTCTCCGCCATTACGAACACTGGTCTTGGATTATACCCATCCACTGCCTTTGCTCCTCCACACATACTATTGAAGAAAATCAGAGAAATCATGGCACTGTGCTGACTTGGCACACCACAAATGGGTTACATACTCTCAAGTGGGCAGTCCTTTCTTACCTCCCTAACTGGCTCGCCATCTCACTCATGACACTGGCTTTTCCAAACCTTTTTCTCCCTTCTCCAGAATCCCATGGCCTCCCAGCCCCTCTGTCAGTTGACAACCTTGCTTCATAGTTCACTGTAAAACAAGAATGGAGATCATTGGCTAAGAGTTCCTTCCTTTCCCCTCCTGCTCATCTCATACAGCCATGACACCCTCCATCACCTCTGTCACCAATGAAGAAGGGTCACTTTTCCTTGCCAAGGCAAACTCCTTCCTTTATATGCACAAGTGATCCTGCCTTCTCTGGCAGATTGCCTCCCCTGTCATCCCTACTGACTACAAATAGGCCCATGTCTCCTTCCTTCTTGAGAAAACCTCACTTGATCTATCTGCTACCACTAGCTATCTTCTTGTATCTCTCCTTCTTTTGTAATCAGTCAATAATCATTTATTAAGCACCTACTATGTGCAGATACTGGGTAATGAAACTCCTTGAGAAGGCCATAATCTACCATCCATGTTTCCATTTCGTCCTTTATCTCTTCTTAACTCTCCAAGGTCTGGCTTCCCGTCTCCTCATTTGACCAAAAGAGCTCTCTCCAATGTTTCTGATGATTTCTTACTGTCAAATCAAATGCCCTTTTCTCAGTCCTCATTCTTCTTGGTCTTTCTGCAACCTTTGACATTGATATTTATTCTCTCTTCCTTAACACTCCATACCTTCCTTCTCTAGTTCTTTTATTTTTATTTTTTTATTTTATTGTTTTTTTGAAACAATTTTTTATTTTTATTGTTTTATTGAAAAATTGTAGTTAATTTAGAATATTTTTCCACGGTTACATGATTCATGTTCTTTCCCTCCCCTCCCCTCACCCCCTCCCATAACTGATGCTCCATTCCACTGGGTTTTACATGTATCATTGATCAAGACCTATTTCCATAATATTGATATTTGCACTAGGATGATCATTTAGAGTCTATATTCCCCAATAGTATCCCCGTCAACCCATGTGATCAAGCAGTTGTTTTTCTTCTTCATTTCTGCTCCCACAGTTCTTCCTCTGGATATGGAGAGCATCTTTCTCATAAGTCCCTCAGAATTGTCCTGGGTCATTGCATTGCTGCTGGTAGCAAAGTCGGTTACATTGAATGGTGCTACAATGTTTCAGTCTCTGTGTACAATGTTCTCCTGGTTCTGCTCCTTTCACTCTGCATCAGTTTCTGGGGGTTGTCCCAGTTCACATGGAATCCCTCCAGTTCATTATTCCTTTGAGCACAATAGTATTCCATCACCAACATATACCACAGTGTGTTCAGCCATTCCCCAATTGAAGGGCATCCCCTCATTTTCCAATTTTTGGCCACCACAAAGAGTGCAGCTATGAATATTCTTGTACAAGTCTTTTTCCTTATGTTCTCTTTGGGGCATAAACCCAGCAGTGGCATAGCTGGATCAATTACTTCTCTAGTTCTGAAGACCCCCATCTTTTCTTAGTCTTCTCCTATCTGGCCAGCCCTTCTTAATCTTCATTGCTGGATTTTCATATGCCAATTAATTGTGGATATTGCCCAAGACCTGGTCCTGGGCCCTCCTCTCTGTTTTATCTAAACAATTTCACTTGAAGATCTCATTGGCTCCAGTGGTTTCAATGATCAGCCCTGTGCTGGCGACTCTCAGATCTACTTGTCTAGCCCTGATATCTCTGCTGACTTAGAATCTCTCCTCTTGTATTGTCTATTAGAAATACCAAATTGGATGTCCCAGGGGCAGCAAGGTAGCTCAGTGGATAGAGAGCCAGGCCTGGAGATGGGAGGTCCTAGATTCAAATCTGGCCCCAGATACTTCCTAGCTGTGTGACCCTGAGTATGTTACTTAAATGTTAAATATTTAATAATTTAATTTTGAAGTATTTAATATTTAATAAATAATAATTTAAAACCCAGTTGTTCAACTCTTACTGTTCTTCTGCCTTAGAACACAGTATTGATTCTAAGAGAGATGGTAAGGGTTTAAAAAAACTGGACGTTCAAGAGATGTCTTATGCTTGACATGCTTTCCTCCAAAACCTACCTCTCTTCCTGTCTTCCTTATCAGTGCCAAAGGTAGCACCTTCCTCCAAGTTACCCAGGTTCCACCTCACCCCTCACTCTTTTTCACCCTCAAAATCCAATCAGTTGTCACGTCCTGCTGTTTCCACTTTTGTAGCATCTCACAGTCCTTCTCTCCTCTGACACTGCCTCCATTCTGGTGGAGGCCTTTAATGCATCATGCCTGAGCTATGGCATTGGAGCCTATTGGTGGGTCTGCCTGTCTCAAGTCCTTCTCTACTCTAATTCACCCTCCAGTCAGCTGTGAAATTGGTCTCTAAAATGAAAGTCTACCCATGTCACCCCCCCACCCCGTTTCATAACCACCAGTGGCTCCTCATTGCCTCCAGGATCAGCACAAGATGTTCTGTTTGGCTTCCAAAGCCTTACAAAACCTAACCCCCTCCTCCCTGTCTAGTCTTCTCATGCCGTGCTCCTTGACATGCAGTCTTTTTTTAAAGATTATTCATTTATTTGTTTGTTTGTTACATTAAAAATCCCACACATCTCCCTCCCTGCTTCCCCTCCTGGCACCAGAGAAAGATAAAAAGATCTTCTATGTACATGGAAAACTGGGTCTTGCTTATTTCTACTTGTCAGTTCTTTTTTGGAGGTGGACACACACACGCCATTCTTCAAACCTTATTTCTGGTGCTGTACAGAGTGTTCTCTTGGTTCTGCTCAGTTCACCCTTCATGCTTTCATGTGGCTCTTTCCATGGTTTTTTGCCTTCTTGGCGTTTCTTATGGCACAACAGCCTTCCATCCCAATTGTATGCCACGACTGGTTTAGCCAGCCATTCCCCATTTGATGGGCATCCCTTTAACTTCCAGTTCTGTGCCTTCCCACCACCAAGAGAGCTGCTCTGCATATTTTAGGGCATGGAGGTTCTTTCTTTTCTTTTTTCCCTGATCACCTTTGGAAACAGATCAAATAGTGGTAGTGCCGGGTCAGAAGGTCTACACAGTGGGATAACTCTTTGAGGATAATTCCAGATGGCTCTCCAAATGGTTGGGTCAGTTGACACTTCCACCAACAGTGACCCCATTTTCCCCATCATCTCCAACATCTGCCATTTTGCCCTTTTGTTATTTTAGCCCATCTGATAGGTGTGAGATGATCTCTCAGAGTTGTTTTGATTTGCATTGCTCTAATCAATAATGATTTAGAGCTCTTTTTGAGCATCTTTTCATATAGTTATATATAGCTTTATAATTATAAAATCATAATTATAGCTAATTTTAGCAAAGTAGCAGGATATAAAATAGACCCACATAAATCATTAGCATTTCTATATATCACCAACAAAGTCCTGCAAGAAGAGCTAGTAAGACATTATCCATTGAAAATAACCATGGATAGAAGCAAATCCCGAGGGGTATACCTGCCAAAACAAACCCAGGACCTACATGGACATAATTAGAAAATGCTTTATACAAATAAAGTCAGATTTAAATAAATGGCAAAATATTAATTGTTCATGGGTGGGCAGAGACACGAGCTCTCCTCTCCTGTGACTCTGGCTGTTCCTTGAACATGACAGACAATTTCTCTGGCTTTTCTCCATTCCTAGCCTCTTCCCCCTCTTCATCCCCACCTCCTGGCTTTCTTGGCTTTCTTTAAGTCTCAGTCACATTCCCAACTTGTGCAAAAAGGCCTTCCCCAGTCCCTCGATTCTAGTGACTTTCCTCTGAGATTATCTCCAATTGGTCCTGTGTCTAGCTCATTTGTGCTTAGTGTTGTACTTGTAGAATCCTCCCATTAGACTGTAAGCTCCTTGAGAACAGTGACAGTCTTTTTCCTTTCTTTGTATATCTCTGGCACTTAGCACTGTGTATGACACCCAGTAGGTGCTTAATAAAAGCTCATTGACTGACTTGCCTCAAGCCTCAATGGACTTCTTTGTTTCTATCTTCTGGAATCAAATGGAACAAATCTAGAAGTAATAACAGGGAACGTTTACATGTCCCCTTGAGTTTTCTCTTCTTCAGGTGAAATATGACTAGATCACCTGATAGGATAGACTCAAAACCCTTCACTAACCTAGTTGTCTCCCTCTGGACACTCCTCCACTTAGCGATGTCCCTGAAGTCCCTGAAGAGGAGCTCAGAGGGAAACAAAGTACAGTAGACCTAGCATAGCCTTTTCCCTGGAAGCTAGGGTCTCATTGAATTAAGTCTCACTCATCTGGTGAATGTTGATACAGAGGTCCACTAATGCCTCCAGACCTTTTTCAGAACAATCTTTGTTATACTTTTCCTTTCCGTCTTGTAGCAAATTGATGTACACCCAAGTGTAAGATGACTTGGAAATGATTGAATTCATTTTATTAGATCCAGCCTAAAGTGTAGATCCTGACCCTGTGGTTCCCTAGGTTGGATATCTCACCCAGCTTTGTGTGACCTATAAATGCGTGAACCTGTCATCTATGCCTTAATCCATGCCGTTGTTCAAGATGTCAAATGGCATAGGATTAAGCAGAAGTCCCCGGCGTCCCCCCGGACATTTTCATTCCATCTAAACCATAGCCACTCCTCTTTGAACCTGGCTTTCCCACTTATTTCAAATCCAACTGAATGCCATGCCATACCATTCGGACCATTGGAACTTCTCCCCAAGAATAGGGTTAGATCCTCTATTTAAAGCACACTCAGCCCCGTCCTCCTTTCCCCCTTGGCTATTCCCATTTTGGACTTCTTTGACTTCTCCGCCATGCTCTTATACCCAAGTATTCGTTCCCTCTCCTCTCCGCTTTTCAGTTTTCTTTTGTGTGCTGCCTCCATTAGATTGTAAGCTCTTTGAGAGAAAGGATTTTCATTTTTTGCCTTCCTCGCCCTATCACTTTCCACAAATAATAAATGTTTCTTGACTATTGTCTCAATTTTGATTCAAATCTAGTATAACCATCGACACCATTCTTCTAGTCTCATCGTCCTCTCAAAAAAAAAGAAATTATATTATTCTGGCAGGGCCTGTTTTTGATGAAGCCAGACTGGCCCTTTCTCTTTGTGCCTCCCCTGTCTTTATTCTTGTCAGCCATTTGTTTAATGAACCTCCTGATAAAGGAAGTTAAATTCACTGGCCTCCTTCTTCTTTTCTCTTCTTTTAAAAAAATGTTTGCTTTCATTTTAGAATCAATACTAAATATGGATTCCAAGACAGAAAAACAGAAAAGGCTAAGTAGGCGGGGTTAAGTGGCTTACCCAAAGTCACACAGCTAGGAAGTGCCTGTGGTCAAATTTGAACCCAGGACCTCCCATTTCTAGTCCAGCTTTCTCTGCACTAAGCCACTTAACCACTCCCATCTTCTTTTCTTAAAATCAGGACATTTCCCCTTTCTCTCTCTAGTTTCTGATTCTTTACCCGTTTTCCAGTATCACCAAGGGAAGCTTGCAGGTCATGTCTGCCATCTTTTAAGGGATGAAAGGATGCTCTTCTTATGAGGCACATGACTCGAGGTCATGAAGGGCAACTTGGTGCTTCTTTATTATCTCCTTACTTCTCTTGGATAACAAGTCTCTGTTAGCTGGCTTTTGTTCTGTCATTTCCCATGCACATGTCATTTTCCTTGGCAGAGAAGAGAAACACAATGAGCATTGAGCAGTTAGTTCTGTCTTCCCTCCATTGTCAGGTCTCATGGTCTCATCCACCTCAAGTAAAGCTTCTTTCACTTCTTTAATCTGCCTTTTGGGTTGGCTATCGCTAAAAATAAATAAATAGAAACCCTCTTTCTGTTGTTCTCAGTTTCCTTGGCTAACATGAGCTCGCTCTGAACTTCCACTTCCTGGCGCCATTTTTAGAGAACTGTGAACATCCTCATAGTCATCTTCTGCTACCTTGCCTTGCTTTCGTCTTCTAGACGTTTCCTTTTAAAATCTTCATTGATTGGCGACTTTCCTGTTCATTCCCATCAGTCTCTTCAGAAAAATCCCATGTTTCCTCCTCCCTGGAATTTCTTTTTTGTGTGTTCATAATCCCAGTCTGGGGCAGCCTATCTTTCCTCAGAACCCTTTCGAATTCTCTTTTACCAATCTAGGTTGGATGGCAGACAGATTGTGCTCAGATTTCCTCTCCCTGCCACAAAATGTTAGGATGTAGAGTTCACATAATTTCCACTAGAGCCATCTCCCGTTGGCAAGACTCAGATCCATAACAGAATTTCTCCTTGTTGGCTCCTCTACCTTTTGAAGGATGTTTAATTTTTACTAAAGTGAGTTGAGAAGTTTGTTTTTGACACAAAGAGCTCCAGTAGACGTCTGGAGAACTGAAGTCATCCAGCCCTGTTATCCCATGTCTCCTTGCCAGGCTTGTGATCTATTTTTCAAACTCATCCACATCCTCTTTCTGTCCAAGTGGTCTGTACCCTATATTTGAAGCATGAGTCCAGAATTCAAATTCCATTCTTAGATACCACCTCCTTTGCCAGTTGTTCACTTCCCAGATTAATTTTTCTCATCTGCAATCCTTGCCTTCAATCAACAACTGGGAGGAAAACACACGGTATATTCTTGTGGTCTTCATTTTCTTGTTGAAAATTTCACAATTACTGGCAATACAGTTTAGGTTCCTTCTGAAAATCTCCTTTGGGTTCATGTAAATCACCAGAAGCAGGTCAGAGAAGTCTTGGGAGGTTCCTAATTGTGTCTTTACTATATTTCCCAGGATGATCCAGACCTCTCTACTGTTCCCAGATTGACAAAGAGCTACCTTAATAACACTAAGCAGGAAAGTATCAAGTGATCTTCTCTTCTTTCTTTGAGGTTTACTGGATTATCCCTCTCCCACATTTTCCATGGCTTTACGCTAGCCTTCAGAGGAGAGCAGCATCTTCCTTCTTCTTGGAGCATCCAGTTCTCTCCTCTTCAGGAGCTGCTTATTATCTATTCTTGAGTTCTGATTGTAATCAATTCTTTCTTTTCCTTTCTCTTCTGCTGAATACTTCCATTCTTCTGCCTCTCCCCTAGGGTTATCACCACTCCTAGACCCACTTTTTTGCCCACTGATGACTCATTTCGGTTTCCTTTGGAAACTCCTCATTTTCTCTGATAGCCTGCTCTGTGGAGGAAGATTCTCGGGGCTCTTTCACTTTCTCCTCCAGAAGGGACATCAGCCCCAAGTAGAAACTACCAGAATCATCTGACTACAACAGAAAGATAACACTGCTTACTCTATCCTCAAAAAGTCCCCTGGTCATCCCGTGGTAGAGTCAGGGATCCTAACTTCCTCCTGCCCTGTATCTTTTGCCATTTTATCACAACCAAGTAAAAGGGTGATGTGAGGACCCACTGAGAAATGGCCTTCCAGAATCTCCCCCATTTCTCCATAGATCTAGAAATGCTTTGATAGTCTTTTGAATCGGTGATTTCCTCAAAGTCAATATTCTTTCCTGTGGAGCAAACTGTAGCCCAGTGTATGCTCTTAATAAATGAGAGTTGACTTCCTGTCCTATGTGACTTATTCAGGTCTTCCTGTGAATCTTCTACAAGTGGGCACTCCCAAGGTTTCCTAGCATAGTTCTCCTGACATTATGTGGATGCCTTTGGGTTACAAAGTCTCTCCCTAGCCTTGCACTCAAGACATGACTGACCTACTTTCTTTTCTGGTTATCAGATATCTAAGATAATATCCTTCATGCTACTTCTTTTGTTCGTTCTTTATTGGAAATATATCACAATCTACTCACATCTGTTTACAACCTTCCATTGCTGTTAGGGTGACCTGCAATTTTAATTCTTTGGACAATAGTATTTCAAGGCCCATGAACAACCCAGCATTGCTGGATGAATATGATTTTAAAAATGTTTCAGGGGCAACCATGAGGTCACTAAAAACACCTATTAGGACCAGTTTTTTGGCTTGTTCGCCCTACTGCACGTCATAGCCTGGGGAACAGACCTTCCTCAGGCAATCAGAACAATGTTTTCTGTAGTCAGGAACATCTAGAGAACCTCACCCATCTATAAGGAATTTCTCAGGGCCATGTTCTGCACATCATCCAGGAGAATATACAGGAAGATTTGACTAAGAATTAGTCAGAAGAGAAGGTGTAGAGAGTAGCAGAGTTTTTTCATGATTGGTATCAGGGATGGAAAGATTGAATTGGGTAACAAACTACCAAATGACCATGTGACTAGCATTTACTGCTAAATCTAGCATTCACTTCTAAGACCTATGATTTCATTGGTGTGAGGAGCTCCTGGAAAAGATCTCCTCTCCATACAGATCATTTAGATCTACTCTACTGTAAAGATTTATAATCTTAGAGAATTGTTCATGGGATTGCGAGATGTAGGGATTTATCCAAAGTCAAATAGTCTGAATGTAGAAGTGGGATTTGAACCCAGGTTTCCATAATTCTGAGCCTAGCTCTCTCACCACTATAATTCACTGCTGCCTCCCTTGATCACCTACTCAATTAATCCAACCACACTGTGCTCACCATCCAACGAGTGAGTACTATTGTTCCATGGGCTTGGAATGCCCTTTCCTTCATCTCCACCAGACTTAGTCTGGTTTATCCTTCAAGGTCCAGCTCAAATTTCACCTCTTCCAGGAAGTCTTCCTTGATTCCCTCACAACATGTCCTGGAGGCAGAGATGCTGTCCCCTCACTTATGTGTTCTTGGGACACAATCATTCATTAAATGCTTGCTGGGGACTGGACACTATGCTAAGTGCTAAGGAATAGAAAGATAGAGATGGAGAATATTGTTTGTGGGACAGGCAAGAGATCGGTTTCATTGGATGATAGAGTATGCATTGGGAAGCAAGAAGTAAGAAGACTGGAAAGGAGAAAGGGAGATGGGCTTTGAATGTCAAACAGAGCATTTTATATTTGACCCTGAAATTATGGAGTTTATTGAGTAGAGGGTGACAAGATCACATCTACACTTAAGTGATTGAATAGAAGATGGATTAGAATGTGGAAAGACCAGGCAGGGACACCGTCTTCCCTAGCAGCTATTACAGGAGTCTAGGTGTGAGGCGATAAGAGCCTGTACCAGGGTGTGGCACTGTCAGGAGATGGGGCTTTTTGGAGAGATGCTACAAAGGTGAAATTGACAAGAGATGGTCCAGAGGTGAAATTAACAGGAAATGGTCCAGGGGTGAAATTGTGGTGTTTTTTTTTAAACCCTTACCTTCCATCTTAGAATTGATACTGTTGATTGGTTCCAAAGCAAAAGAATAAGAACAATGGATGCTGGGTAATTTACTCAGTTTTGAATCTAGAACTTCCTGTCTCTAGGTTTGGTTCTCAATCCACTGAGTCACTTAGCTACCCTCCCAACCCCACTCCCACCCCCAAAGGTGAAATGGACAAGAGATGATCCAGAAGTGAAATAGACAAGAGATGGTCCAGAGGAGAAATTGGCAAGAGATGATCCAGAGATAAAATGGACTAAGAGTTGGTTCAGAGGTGAAAATGACAAGAGTTGGTCCAGAAGTGAAATTGATAAGAGATATTGAAGAGGAGAGATTGGTAAGAGATGTCCCACAGGCCTTGTCAACAGCTGGGATGTGTGGGTGAGAGATAATGAGAAATTCAGGATGGCTTCTCTTTGGTGAGCCTGGAGGACTGGGAGGAGAGTATGGCCCTTTGCAATAATGGGGGAGCAAGGAGGGATGGGATAGGGAGTTTGGGGGTGGGGGAGAGAATTGGCACACTGAGTTTCAGAAGTCTACAGTTTGAAATGTCTGAAGGGCAGTTGGAGGTCAGCAGAGAGGCTGGGGCAGAATAAGTAGATCTGACATTAAATCCAGGAGGTGAAGGAGGGAGAGGATCATACCTGATTTATCTCTGGAGCCTTGCAACTTTAAATATGTAGCAGTCACAGCTTTACTAAGAACAGTCATGTTGCTCTTAGTGTGCCATACGTGTTTAATAAATGTTTGCTAGATTGAATTTAAGTAGATGAAATAAGAAGTAAAGTAGTATATCTGGGAACCAGCACCAGTCTTGAGACCAGGAAGCCCTGAGTTCAAGTGCTGCCTCAGACACACTCTGTGTCATATCACCTGTATGACTCCAGGAAAGTCACTTAATCTCCTAAAGCTCCTGGAGGAGGTTGGGACCTGCATTTTCAGAGGGATGTCTCTAATGTGGGAGTTCTTTAGATCGGTGAACTCCAAGATTCATTCCTTTTCCTGAAATGACAGAATGATCCATGGGGCTTAATGGAAATTAGGCTGACCTCTGACATCAGACAAGCAAGGTAGTGTTCCAGAAAGAGTTTAGAATTTGAGGTTAGAAAAGATCTGGGTCCAGATACTATTTTAAACCCTTCTTACCAGTGTTGCTTTTAAAAAAAAAAAACCAACTCTTCCCTTCTATCTTAGAATCAGATCTAAGAATTGGTTTCAAGGTAAAGAACAGTAAAGGGTGAGCAATGGGAGTTAAGTGACTTGCCCTGGGTCACACAGCTAGGAAATGTCAGAGGTCAGATTTGAACCCAGGATATCTGCTCTCCAGACCTAGCTCTCTATTCACAGAGCCACCTACCTATCCTGTGTCACTTTAGTCTCTTCATGCCTCAGTTTCCTCATCTATAAAATGGGAGGTGAATTAGTATCTGCAGTGCCAGAATCAGAGAATCATGGCATCTCATAATGAGAGGGACCTCAAAAGTCATTTCATATAATCCCCTCATTTTACAGTTGAGGAAACTGAGGCTTGGGAAGGTGAAGTAACTAATCCATTTTGGTCTAACTCGAGTTCTGTCACATATGACCAAATGTGAAAGAGTTAGTTGGCACATGACTCTGGGTGTCTAGGAAAATCCATCTTTGACACTGTCAGTGTGACCAGGGGCACAGTCATCTCTCTGAGCCTCAGTTTGCCCATTAGTTAGATGGGGGAAAGTAATGTCTGTGGCTCCTTTCTTTGGGCATTTTCTCTGGCTGTCCTCCATGCCTGGTAGGCTCTCCTCCTTCATCTCTGCCTCCTGCCTTCTCCAGTTGCCTTCAAGCTAAACCCCTACCTCCCACAGGAAGCCTTTCCCAGTCCCCCTTCATGCAAGCACCTTCCCTCTAGTGATTATCTCCCATTTATCGGGCTTGCTGGTCCGCATGCTGAGTCTCCCATGAGACAATGAACTCCCTTAGATCGGGGACTGCCGTTTGCCTTTCCTTGTGTCCCACCCTGCTCACCGCAGCCTGCTGGGCAACTAGTAGGCATTTAATAAATGATTATTGACTGACTGGGTTCTAAGGGTCAAATGACATAATGTGCTTCTAGAGCTGGAGTTCATTTCTTTCTCCTGGCTTCCCTGCAGTCTCAGCTAAGTCCCAGCTTCTGTAGGGGACTCCCTCCTGGCCTTCGGAATCTCAAGGATTCCCTCTGAGATTGCCTCCCACTTATCGTGTGTGTGTGTGTGTGTGTGCACACGTGTGCACGCGTGTGCAAGGGTGTAAACACTCCTGTGAATAAAGGAAGGTCCAATTGTCCATGGATATTTTCAGATTGTTCTCCACCCCTCCCCACAAGCCTGAGCTTTTCCACAAAAGCAGAGACTGTAGTTTGCCTTTCTTAATTTTATTTTTGATGCTTATTTCAATGCATGGCACCAAATCGGTGCCTAATTAATGCTTGATGACTTGATTTTTTACAATAGACTTTGACAATTGCATTTCAATAGAATTCGTTTTCTTTGTCATCAGACTGTTTTCTTTTCTGTTTTTACAGCCAGGGCTCTAAGTCCAGAAGAGCCTGCCCAGGGACTCTAGACACCCAGAGGAAAGATGAAGAACCCTTGGTCTAGAGTTTAATGGGACTTAAGCTGGTAGTATAAAGAGAGATCTCTTTACTAGACACTTTACAGATTTCCAAAGAACTTTCCCCAGAACAGCCCTGTGAGGTCAGTCGTGCAAGTATTGCCCATTTTACAGATGGGGAAACTGAGGAAGAGAATGGATCTGAAGACCAGGGGCCTTGCTGTTTATTACCCATGTGACCTTAGGCAAAAGGCACTTAATATCTAGCAGCAGTTAGAGCTCTGGGTCTAGAGTGGAGAAGATCTGGTCTCATGTCTGCCTCAGTTTCCTCACCTATCCAATGGGGAGAATAATGGCACCTGCCTTCCAGGGTTGTGAGGATCAACTGAGGTGATATTCATTTTTCTTTGTTTTTTAGAAGCACCAAGTGCCCTGCTTGGCACAGAGTAGGTGTTATCCAAATGCTTGTGGTCTTCTTTCTTCCTTCCCTTCCCCTTCCCTGGACCTCAGTTTCCTTATCTGTAAAAGAAGGGGCTAGAAGATGCTCTCTAGCTTTAAATCTATGTCGCTATGAAAAAACAAAGTGATTTGCCGTGGGGAACAAAACTAGCAGCCCTCAGTCAGTCCTCTCTGTGGTCAGGCAGCTGTTCCACCAGAGCTGTCCTGATCTGTGCCCTCCATGTTCTGCCAGTTTCCCAGAATCCCCAGAAAACAGCAGTGCCCTTGGTGGAGAGATAAGGGCTCCTCGCCACGTTAGGTGGTGCGCATGTGCTGGAGACACGCACTAGAGCACGGCATCGCAGAGAAGCGCCAGACCCTTCTCTGCCCCCAAGAGGCGTCCTGTCTGGTTCCCACCTGCTCTTGGGAGCCCAGTGGGTCAAGGATGGCTCCAGGCAAGTTCTCTCAACAAATCAGTAAATGCAACAATTTTATTAGGTTTGTAGCAAAAGGCTTGCTTTTTATTAGCTGTCGTCTGCTTCCTACTTGCCTCGCTTCTGGACAAAATGTTCCCAGCTCTTGGCCCGGCCTTGGGAGAAGGTCTTCCTCCCCACCTTGGGGTGCCATGCAAGGCCAGGCATGCAAAGTCATTCTTGGGATTCAGTTGTCTCCTTCCTTTGGTTCCCACCAAGGCCCCTTCCCTTCAGATAATATTGGATTCAGAGCCAGGAAAACCTTATTTCCCATCTTCCCTCAGACGCACATTAGCTTGGTGACTGGCCAAATCGCTTTACTTCTCTTCCCCCTCAGTTTTTCCATCTGTGGAATGGAGAGAACAAGAGCATTTGCCCCTGGTTTGTTGTGAGAATCAAATGAGATATTTGGAAAGTGCTTCGTGAGCTGTTACTGCTATTACTCTGAATTATCACTAATAGTCTTGAGTTCAAAAACAATAGCTGTTATTTTTATTTTAGAATCCAACCACAGGGGTAGGTAGGTAGTTCAGTGGATAGAGCTCCAGGCCTGGAGATGGGAGGTCCTGGATTCAAATCCGACCTCAGCCACTTCCTAGCTATGTGACCCTGGGCAAGTCACTTAACTCCCATGGCCGAGTCCTTACTGCCCTTCTGCCTTGGAAACAATGCACAGTCTTGATTCTAAGATAGAAGAAAAGGGTTTAAAAAAAGAAAACAACAGCAGCCATTTGAGCTATACTTTCTAATATTTCTAAGGGTGATGACTGGCTATTTGTCTCATACTGAGCAGCCTCATTTATAGTCTTAACAAGCTGTCTTTGTGGAAACAAAATGTTTTCCCAAGAGTGTCTTTCATAGACTCTCTGCTCCCACCAAACTAGCCTTGCTCTCCCCTTACTTAAACTCTCTGGACTTCCCCTGCTCTCTAATGGCCCATTCCTCCTCCTGGGGCTTTTCCCCCACCCCACACGCCTGCCTCCTTCTCTTCCTGCCTCCCACACCATCCTCTGCCTGGAATCTCTTCTCTTTGGCACCTCAGAGAACAGTCCCCCATGGAGCCTTGGTTCAGGCGCTTCCCACTGCCCAGCCCGCCTCAGTCTCTCCCTCGTCAGTTTACTCGAGCAATCCATGATGGCGGCTTGTCGTATGCCTCTGAGGAGATGCCGCTCCTTGCGGGCAGGGCCTGGCCTGGATTGCCGTGGCATTCCCAAAGCTTTGCAGCCCATCATTTGGGAGAAGACATTTCCTCACAGGTGCTGGTAGGAGATCGAAAGAGCCCAGGCCAGAGCGCCACAGTGGAGTGCCGAAGGCTAAAGTGGGCTGCTTTGGCATGGGAGCCATTGTGGGGGGCAAAGCTGGTGGCAGCCCCTCACCACCAAGAGAGCTGCTCGAACTCTGTTGGATACGGAGCTCCTCTTCCTTTTTGCCCCGATCCCCCTAGGAAGCGTGGCACGGCTGGGGCAAAGCAGACATGGTTTTATAGCTCTGGGCTTCGTTCCAGATTGCCCGAGCTCCGTAGGGGGAAGGCCGGCCAGGTGTGGGAGCAGACTGGCACCCACATGGTGAGTGAGGCCCAAGGGGAGAACCAGCCTGGCTCAGAAATGGAGAGGTCAAAGCTTTTGGCCTGGTCAGTATCGAGATTGGACCAGGAGCGGCCTCTGGCTTTCCTGCCTGGGCAAGACAAGGGCAGCAGCAGCAGCAGCAGCAGCAGCAGCAACAACAGACAATCACATAGAAGTAGATGGAGTATTTTCCAAATTTCAAGCCGTTCCTTTTTGTAAGTAATGAAATAGAAAGACTGTCGTCTTAGCAGCCCTAAAGCACTGTGCATTTTAATCACATTCTACTCTGGAAATCCAATGGCACAACTTTTTGCAAAGCACAGCTTCATTTGGGAAAAAAAAAGCACTGAACACATTTCCTGGCACATAGTGGATGCTAAATGCTTAGATTCTCTGTATCTCTCTTTCTCTCTGTCTCTCTCTCTTTCTCTGACTCTGTCTCTCTCTCTTTCTGTCTCTCTCTGTATCTCTGTCTCTGTCTCTCTTTCTGTCTCTGTCTGTCTCTGTTTCTTTCTCTCTCTGTCTCTCTCTCTGTCTCTCCCTCTCTGTCTCTCTCTCTGTGTCTGTCTCTCTTTGTCTCTCTCTGTCTCTGTCTCTCTCTGTCTCTTTCTGTCTCTCTCTGTATCTCTGTCTCTGTCTCTCTCTCTCTGTCTCTCCCTCTCTGTCTCTCTCTCTGTGTCTGTCTCTCTTTGTCTCTCTCTGTCTCTGTCTCTCTCTGTCTCTGTCTCTTTCTGTCTCTCTCTGTATCTCTGTCTCTGTCTCTCTTTCTGTCTCTCTGTCTGTCTCTCTGTTTCTTTCTCTCTCTGTCTCTCCCTCTCTGTCTCCCTCTCTCTGCCCCCCCCCGTCTCTGTCTGTCTGTCTGTCTGTCTCTCTTTCTCCCTCTGGCTCTCTCTCCCCCTTCTTCTTTCCCAGACTAAGGAGGAGCCTCAACACTGCTAAAACAAGAGAAGAAACATGCCCACCTGGTGTTTTCCATCCATGAACAACATTTAGGAACCACATCCTCTGGGAGTGGATGGGCCGCCCCAAATCAAGAAGACGCCTGGACGAGGTGTCCAGCCTAGACTGCTGCACACTGGCTAGGAGCCGGCGGACCCTCTCTGTGAGACCCGTCCCAGGCACCCTGAAGACTCTCTGAGAAGTTGCAGGTGAGACGCCCCCGCATGGAGGGAGTCACATCAGAGGAGATCTCGGCACGTCTGAACGGAAAAGGCGCGCCATTAGGTGCTGGGCTGAGTTTCCCCTATGGGGGCATCAGCCTTGCCCTCAGTGAGCTCACAATTTACTGGAGGGAGAACATGGACTTGGAGAAACAATGGAGGAGGTTAGGGTGAAGGGAACAAATGGGCGATCCCAGATATCAGGGTGACCACTGGGGAAGACAAGGAAGGTGTTTGGAGAGATTCTGGGAGACGCTCCAGAAGAAAGTGGCATCTTCTTTGAGGTTTCTGTCCTTTGGGTGTCTCCTGGGATCTAAGTGTCTTGCCGTGCCCCAGTCTGGTGCCAAGTCCTGCCATTTTCCCTCAAACAGGCCTCCTTCTTTCCTCTGTCTGCCCCCTCCCTGGCACAGGCCCTGGTCCCCTCGCTGGTCTGAACTATCACAGTAACTGCTGGGGGCGGGTCTGCCCACCTCAAGTCTCTCCCCACTCCAGTCTGTCCTCCATTCAGCCACTGAAAAGATTTCCCCAAAGTCCAGGTCTGACCCCAGATCTCAATAAACTCTGGTGGCTTCCTATTGGCCCCAGGATCAAACCCAAATGCTCTGTTTGGCATTCAATGCCCCTCCTCATCGTCCCCCTCCCCTCCTCAACACCCCTTAGAACCTTTCATCAAGTGACCCCAGCCAACTGGCTGCTCCTCCAACAAGAGAGTCCATCCACCTCAGCTTCCAGGCTTTTCTCTGGCTGCTCTCCGCCCTGGGGTGCTCCCCCTCTCCCCTCTGCCTTGTCCCGCCTCCTTCCTGAGACCCAGCTCCAATCCCCCTCCTCTAGGAAGCCTTTCCTGATGTCTCCTCATGCTAATGAAGCTTAATGAAGGCGTTTAGTGCTGGGCCCTTCCTCTGCGGATGATTTCTGTTGATTCTGTATCCATGGGGGGGGGTGTAGATAATGGGGTGCGGGTCTGCAGCTCCTGGAAGGCAGGGGCTGCCCTTGGCCTTTCCTGCAGCCCCCATTCCTGAGCACAGTGCCCGGATCAAAGGAGGTGTTCAGTGGCTAAGGTGCCTTTGGATGTAGGGGTTCAGAGAAGGTTCCCCCCAGTCATCCCCCCCCCCGGAGAAAGGGGGCAGGCCTTCTTCCCCCTTCCTTCCCCCCTCCCTCCTTCCACAATGCTGACTGTCTGGCTTTGGGATTTCACTGACCAGGGGCCTTCCAGTAAGCACAGTCCCTGTCCCACTGCAGGTCAGGGGTCTGAAGGCCCAAGAGGGGACTAGACTTGCCCAGGGTCACGTAGCCAGTTTGTGTCCAAGCTGGGACTTCAAGCCGTCTTCCTGTCTGTGAGGGAGGCCTGTTCTCTAGTCATTATACTCTGCTGCCTCTCTTAAGGTAGCCTCCTTAAGGTAGCCCCAAGCTAAATCCCCACCTGCCTGCTCTAGAGACATCAGCCAAGATGGAGCCAGTGATTTTCCCACTAGAAAACACTTGGCAAAGCTGAAGGTGCCATAGAAATGCTGGCTCCTGTGATTATTATTATCATTATTGCTGCTGCTGCCGTTGCTGCTGTCAAAGCCTCTCACTCAGAGCCATTTTGAGTGAGCTATGATTTAACAGATTTGCAGAGGGCTTCAGGGGGACCACTAGGGCTCTGGACTGGAGCTGGGGGTCCTGGGGGTGCTGGGGCTGAAGGGCTGGATCCTTGCACCACTTACCATCTTCCTGGCTCTGTGGGCAGCTCTTTTTGGCTTGTCTGAGACTCTCTTTCCTTCTTTGAAAGAGAGGGTGCTGAAGCAGAGGAACTCAGGGGGACTGTCTTCTCCAGATCCTTGGGGCTGCCTTCCCTCTGGCAATGTTTTGACTGCTTCCATTCTGCTCTCTCCAGAGGGGACCAGTGACCAGCTAAGCAACCCCTGCATTGCAGGGGGCCTGAGAGAGATCTGCTCAGATCCTCCTCACCAAAGGGAAAAGGCCCCCCCTCCCTGTCTCCCTCCCTCTCCTCTCTCCCTCCCTCCCTCTTTCCTTGCCTTCCCTTCCTCCCTCTCTCTCTTTCCCTCTCTTCCCTCCCTCCCTCCCTTTTTCCTTGCCTTCCCTTCCTCCCTCTCCCTCTTTCCCTCTCCTCCCTCCCTCCCTCCCTCTCTCTCTTTCCCTCTCCTCCCTCCCTCCCTCCCTCCCTCGCTCTTTCCCTCTCCTCCCTCCTTCCCCTCTCTTTCCCTTCCCTCCCTCCCTCTCTCCTTCCCTCCCCTCTCTCTTACCCTTCCTCCCTCTCTCTCCCTTCCTCCCCTCCCTCCTTCCTCCCTCCTCCCTCGCTCCCTCTCTCGCTCTGAGATCCTGCCTTGGGCCCTGCGCCAGCACCCATTTAAGGGCTCCCCTGCCAAATGCAGCGAAGTCCCACGCTGTCGAGAAAAACCACAACAGGACACGGGTGATTCCATGCAAGAAAGAGCTTTAATAAGTCACACTTATTCTAAATCACTGCCACATGCCACCGAAGCTGCTGAGCGACACACGTACACACGGACACACACAGACATACACACAGACAGACAGCGAGAACTTTATTTCGGAAACAACTAGCACGTCTTTGGTAAGCGAATGCCATCCTCTCCCCCCTGGATCGAGCAGTAGAGAGAGCACCCGGCTTCCTGCTGGCTTTCTCGATCAGCTCTTCCAGCCTCAACAGCGCTTTCTTCAAGGTGAATCTGAAGATGGGTCTCTCCGAGTCTATGCAGCGTAGGCAAGTTAGGCTTTCTGGGGCCAACACTCCGAGCTGCTCAAACACAAGATTACTCGTGGCGTCAGGGAAGGGGGTGCGCGGCGTTATTCCCCAGACAGCCTGGCCTTTGGGTGCCAAATTGGTGGGGCTTCAAAGTTCGGAATACTTGGGCTCGGGGAAGGCTGCGGCCGCCGCGGTGGGTTTGCTTTGCCGGGGTTTGGGGCAGTGATCGAGTCCTTTAGGAGCCCCCCTCCCCCCTCCCCCCAGGAAATGTGGCAAGTCCGGGTCGGTCCCATTTTGGTTTCTCCCCCCCACCCCTCAAAGGACGTTTGTTCGGCTCCGATTTGGTGTAGGACGAACCACGAGCTGAGATCCCTCGTTCACGAATCGCTAATGCTGCGGGGGCCACTTTCCGACAGGGAGGAGTAGTCCATGCCCTTAAGACAGACACCATGCAAAGAAAGCGAAGGGTCCTGGAGCTTGGCGGTGGCGGCGGCGGCGGCGGCGGCGGCGGCGGCGCGGCGCGGCGCGGCGCGACCCTCGGGGCTGGCTTACATAAGACAGCACTTGCCTCGGAGCCGGGCGGTCCGGGTGGGCTGCTTGGCTTTCTTGCCGTCCACCTGTAGGCACACGGGTCTCCTCTTCTCCAGGTTGAGCAGCTCCTCGAAGAGCTCCTGCACGTTCGAGTTGTTCTTGGCCGAGGTCTCCATGAAGGAGCAGTTCCACTTGTTGGCCAGGGCTTCCCCCTCGCTGGCCTGCAGTTCCCTCTGGTCCTCGTCCGTCTTGTTGCCCACCAGCATGATGGGCACCTTCTGCACGTCGCCTTTGATCTGGCGGATCTGCTCGTAGATGGGCAGCAGGTCGTCCAGGGACTGCTTGCTGGTGACCGAGTACACCAGGATGAAGGCGTGACCCTTGGAAATGGACAGCCTCTGCATGGCCGGGAACTGGTGACTACCTGTTGTGTCGGTGATCTGGAGGGTGCAGACGCTCTTCTCGCAGCAGATCACTTGGCGGTAGGTGTCCTCGATGGTGGGCACGTAGGTCTCCCGGAAAGTGCCCCGGACGAACCTGAGAACCAGGGAACTCTTCCCCACTCCGGCTGCCCCGAACACCACCACCCGGTAGTCGTTGCTCTGCTCTGGCATCTCGGAAGCTGGATCCGAGCTGGAGTGAGTGAGAACAGCTGCTGCCGCTGCCGCTGCTACTGCCGCTGCCGCTACCCCTACTGCTGCTGCTGTGATCTGAAGAGGCAAGCCCGGGAGTGAGAGGATGCTGGCTGCAATCTCAACTCGGGGGTGGGGCACGGGTGGGAGGGGGGCAGCTTTGCCCACTCAGCTTCTCTGTTTACCTGGCCATTGGGGGAATCTGGGAGACGGGCAGGGAGGAGGAGAGAAACACAGAAAGGCAATTTCTCACTCAAACTTGTCCTTCCCTCTGCCCCTCGCAGAGCCCCCCGCCAGCTCATTCGGCGCCCCCTCCCCCCGGAAAAATGTCAAATGGCACATACACACATCCCGATGGCAGACGAGGCTCGGGAGAGCTGGGGGAGAGTTTAGAAATCTCATTTTTAAGGCTTGCCCCCTCTCTCTCCCCAGCTTTGCATATCTCACAGCCCGATATTTGGGCTCGCTCTGGTCCCTGGGGGCGTAGGGGAGGGAGGACACTGTGGTGGGGATGGGGGGGAGCCTGGAGCAGGGAGGAAAACATATGGAGTCAGAGGACCTGGATTCAAAGCCCAGCTCTTCCAGGAGCTGGGTGACCTTGGACTCATTGTTTACTCTCTCTAAGCCTCAGTTTCCCCATCACAGCTTGGGGGTCTGGGACTGAATGGCAGATGAGTCCCTTCCAGTTCCAAATATCCAATTCCTTCCTTATACAGAGCTTAATGTTATCCCAAGGCAAATCTCAAGGCAATCAGGACAGTCACCCTCCCCTCCCTCCATCCACACAGCTGCACATTCAGCTGAGGGTCAACATGAGAGACTTGCAAGGAGAAATTCTCTTTCCCCCTTCCCCCTCTTCCCTCCCCTTGCTGCTTCATAAACCCTCTCTCTCCCACCTCCAAATCCCACTTCCCCAGACATCCTACAAATCTGCCGTGCCTTTCTAAGGCCCGCTTCCCCAACAGCAGCCCCAGACCACCACCCAGCTTTTATTCGGGGCTTCCCTTCCCTGTCTCAGACATTGTCCTGAGCACAGGGAACACAAGTATAAAAAGCACAACAATCCCTGCCCTTCAGAAGTGTCCATTCTATTGGGGAAGGAGAGTCATCAAGGCCACTGCCTCTCTCAACTTGGCTCACTCGAGGCTCCTCAGATCCTGAGTCTGAGACTTCGGAAACTGGACAGGCTACAGCAGTAAGACCCCCTGATCAGTAAGAAGACTGGACCTTCGGGTTCCCAGATTGTGCTTAGAAAGCAAAGCCAACAGTGAAAGCGAACAGACACTGTGCTGGCTGGTGACCAAAGGAGAGGCCCTCAAGAAGCTTACATTCCAGTAAAGAAGGCAATATAGCAATCAGGGATATCACAGCCTGCAGGCCACACCAGGTCTATGGCACTGCAGAGTATGGACAGAACCAGCTTATAGTGGAAATGGGGAAATATTGTTAAAGATTAATAAAAATACAATACAACAGGGATAATATTACAATTATACAGCCAGGACTCATGTGAGATTAGTGGTCCCAGGTTCTATTTGAGGGTGGCACCACTCATTAAAATCACAAGATACACTGGAGCCATTTACTGAGTAGATGGAAAGCCATCCGAAAAGGCAAGATCTGAGGGCAGCAAAACAGAGCTTCTGGCTGAATCTTGAAGGAGGCCAAAGAAATCAAGATGTGGAAGAATTGGGGATGGATGGAATCCTTAGAGAAAACAGGATAGATTGACTAAATTAAGGACTTGGAGCAAGAAAGACCTGAATTCAAGTCTGGCCACTGACACAGACTGGATTAACGTCAGGACTTCAGTTTCCTTATCAGCATTAGGGGGCAAAAAAGAAAAATCTTGATCCTTGGGTTATTTTGAGGAACAAATAAGAGAATGTAAAAAATAAAGGGTATTTGCTTGTATTTGTAATTCTAGCACTTCCCTTAGTTAAGTTAATGAGTTTTTATTGGGCACCTACTATGTGCCAAGCACTGCCCAAAACACCAAAAATATGAGTATGAGCAAAATAGAAAGGCAGAGTCTTCCCTCAACGAGATTACATTCTAGTGGGGTAAGAGAGCATCTAAAAGGAAGGTTAAATGGGGAGGGAGAGAGTAGGAAGGTAGGAAAAGTCATGTGAAGCTTGGAAAGGAACAAAGACATATCTGTCCTGAACACTCACCTTAAAATGGTAGTTCTAAAAAAATCAATCAGAGGAAATAACTACGGGGGCAGAATAAATGTCTAGGGAGAGAAGTCAGTAGATAAATATTTACTAAGGGCCTACTATGTGCTAAACACTACTAAGAAAGGCAAAAGACAGTCCTTGGCCCTGAAGAATTCACACTCTAATGAGGAAGACAACACACAAACAGCTATGTTCAAGCAAGCTAGAGAGAGGATAAATTGGAGATATTCAGCTGAAGAAAAAGCATGAGGAATTGGGAAAGGCTCCCTGCAGAAGATGGGATTTTAGCTGGGACTTAAAGGAAGCCAAGAAGCAGAGCTGAGGAAGAAGAGCATTCCCTGGTGCAGGATAGACTGGAATAGTGAGATATTTGTGGCAGAGACCCCCACCCCCCCAAGCAGTGATTGCAAAAGTCCAAGCAGTGGAGATGAAGGCCTGCACCAGGGTGTGGCAGTATCCGAGAGAAAAGGAGCATATGGAGAGATGTTGTGAAGGTTAAATCCACAGTCCTTGGTAACAGTTTAGACAGGGAGACTATGAGATAATGAGGAACTAAGGCTGACCCCTGGGTTATAGGCTGGAGCCTGAGGGGATCCCCCACATTAAGAGGGAATATTGGTAGCAAGGAGCATTTGGGGGCAAGGATCATGAGTTCAGTTGTGGACATGCTGAGTTTTAAGATGTCTGAGGGACAACCACTCCAAGATGTCTGCTTCACTTGAAGATGCAAGTCTGGAGGGAGGTTAAGGTTGGCTAAATAGATTTGAGAACCATCAGCATAGAGATGATAATTAAATCCATTGGAGCTGATGAGATCACCAAGTGAAGCAGTATAGAGGGAGAAGAGAGGAGGCTCAGGGCTAGTGGGCTTGGAAGAGAGAGAGAGAGAGAGAGAGAGAGAGAGAGAGAGAGAGAGAGAGAGAGAGAGAGAGAGAGAGAGAGAGAGAGGATGAGAGAGAGAGGATGAGAGGGAGGGGGAGAGAGAGGATGAGAGGGAGAGGCAGGGAGGGAGGAGGAAAGGAGAGAAAGAGGGAGGGAGGGAGGGAGGAAAGGAGAGAGGGAGGGAGGGAGGAAATGAGAGAGAGAGGGAGGGAGGAAAGGAGAGAGGAAGGGAGGGAGGAATGGAGAGAGGAAGGGAGGGAGGAAAGGAGAGAGAGGGAGGGAGCAAAGGAGAGAGTGGGAGGGAGGAAATAAGAGAGAGAAAGAAAGGGAGGGAGGAAAGAAGAGAGAGGGGGAGAAAGGGAGGGAGGAATGGAGAAAGAGAAAAGGAGGGAGGAAAGGAGTGATCGAGAGACAGGGAGGGAGAGACACAGACAGGGAGGAAGGGAGGAGCACCGCTTTGGAGGGGATGCCCGGGATAGGGAACAGATGCAGGATATGGTGCAGCCTTCCCGGCCCCCCGTAGCGAGGGCCAAGGCGGGGTTGGGTGACACGGGCCTGGCGCGGGCAGCAGGGGCAGTGCAGTGGCCGCATTCTCCCCTCCTCACTCCGCAGCGCGCCTGGAGGGGCCGGTGATGGGGACTGAGCCATAGCCGAGGCTCACAGAGACCCAGCTCCCAGTCTGAACACCCTGCCGGCTTCGGCCAATCACGGTGCGGTCCGACAGAGCCTCACGTCATCTGGCCAATCGTGGCCTATTCCGCCTCTCCAGGGTCTGAGGCTGGTCCAATCGCCGCGAGGAGGTAACCAAGTCCCGTCCACCCCTCTCCGTTGCTAAGGCCGCCTGCCCCCAGCCTATGGGAGGGCTCGGTGCGTCTGCGGGGTCTGGGGAGGCGGTGCTTCAGCCCCCCCAACCCCATGTTGGCGGTGCACAGTTATATAATTCTTCGGGGAGTGGGGCAGCGAGCTTGGCAACAGGGCCTTTCGCGTTCAATATCGCGAGATTACTGCAGTCTCTCCAAGATAAATTAGACGTTTTAGTTAGTGGGAATGTTTGCAGTGGAAGGCTTATACTGGTTTAAACCGGTATTGCGCATGCGTATCGTAGGAGGCCTGCGCATGCGTTTAAGTCCTTGGCAGAAGCACCAGAAACAGGAGACCCCCGCCCCCTCTCTTGGAGAGGAGCAAGAACTAGAGACCCTCCTCACTCCCCCGCTCCAGTGTCTTTCCTGGGGTGGGAAAATAAGAGGGTCCCCCTCCTCCTTCTCTTCCCCCGCTCCCCCTCTTGGGGAGGGGCAAGAACACGAGAGCCCCCTCCCCCGCTCCAGTCTTTTTCCTGGGGAAGGGAAATTAGACCCCCCCCCAGTCTTTCACCTGCGTGGGAGTAGGAACCCCTTCCCTCCCCCCACCCCTCTCTTAGGAAGGGGTAAGAACAGGAGACACCCCACACCCACACACGCGCACACACACACTCTGTCTTTCCCTGGCTGGAGCTAAACACAAGCTTATTGACCCAGAGCGGGAGGGGCTAATTTCCTACTCAAAAGCCGTCTCTAGCCATGAAATCAAAGCGAATTAGATCAACCCGCTTTTATTAAGCACCTGCCCGATGCCCAACACGAAAGAGGCAAATGGGCAGCAGCACAAGTGGTAGTCCCTGCCCACGGGGAGCTCACAGTCTAAAGGGAAGCTGCATGCAAACAAGCCGCAGACCCGAGAAATCGAGAATCATCTCCGGGGGAAAACCCTGACAAATAGGGGGAATCGGGGCAGGGTTCCTGGAGAAGCCGGGAGGCAGAGATGGGAAGGGATGGAGGACGGTCTGAGAAAATGCCCAAACCCGAGAAATGGAGAGGATTGTAGGGAGAGAAGGGTGAGCTCATGCGCGAATGGGGAAGGCTGCAGGATTTTAGATTTGTGTCTGGCACATAGTAGGTGCTTAATAATTGCTTATCGTTTGGCGGATGGATCCCGGAAGGGGTAGGTGGCTCCTGGACTTTATTAAGTGGGAGGAGAGAGCTGACCCAGACCTTTAGTTTAGGAAAATCCCTTTGGTGGCAGAATGGAGGATGAGCTCGCCTGGGGAGAGCCTGGAGTCAGCCAGACCTCCCCCCCCCCCCCCACCGTGTGAGGGAGGGGAGCCTGCCCCAGGGTGGTGGCTTCCTTGGGCAACAAAGGCAGGGGTAGTGGTCCTGGGCTTCCCTGCTCACTGGCCACTGGCCACCAGTTGGTATCCTCCCTAAAGGCTGCTCTCCTCTGTACGAGCATTAAGGGTGCCCAGCTACAAGTTAGCCCCGTGACCCGGGAGTCTGCCATTTCCAGGGCTCCAATTATCCTGTTTGGAGCGCTTAGCTACCATGGAGCTGGAGCTATGAACAATTTGGCCTTTCATGGACCTCTCTTCTGCCTTGGCTTTCCTTGGGGTACGTGCCTGGTAGTGAGTCAAAAGGTATGGAATGGGGCAGTCACTTGTGTGGCGTCACTAGCAGGATGTCTCTCAGCCCTTCCAAAGTTACCAGCGATCTCTTACTTCCTAAATCAGAGAACTCTTCCTTAGCCTTCCTCCTTCTTGACTTCTGGCTGGACTTGGTACCAGGAGCCACTTTCTTCTCTCTGGGCTTCCTCCTTTCACACCTCCTCCCTTCTTCCCATTCCTCTCCCTCCTGCTCATCATCCTTTTCTTGTAATATAAGCTTCTTGAGGGCAGCCTTCATTTTTGCCTATAGACCTGCATCTCTGTATCACCTAATAAAGGCAGTGCAGTAGGTGCTTCAAAAATATTTATCAAATTAGAGTTATCTGACAATATTTTCTCATATCATCCTCCCCCAACTTCTCCTCCATTTTTGACTATTCCTTTATTTGCTCATCATCCTTTTCAGGCACATTATTTATAGATACACCCTCGAACTCTGGACTGAGTCCCCTTCTCTTCTCTCCTAACACTATCCTATTTGGAAAACCCATGTGTTTCCATGAGTTAAATTATTCTCTTTCTTCAGATATCTCCTAGGTGGATTCTTCATCCTGGATCCATATATTCTAGTCCCTGTTTGGAACCCCAATCGCACATCAGCAACTGCCTTCCAAGCGTATCAGATGGGATGTTTTGTAGACATCTCAAATTCAAAATGTCCAGAATAGAACTAGTCGTAGTTTTCCCTAAACAGCCTTTCATGGGAACTATCCTAGGCACCTCGGTGTCCAAGTGGATAGCATACCAGGCCTGAAGGCAGGAAGACCCAACTTGAAGACAACTTAGGTCAAATCTAGACTCAGACACTTATTAGCTCTGTGAGCCTGGACGAGTCACTTCACACTGCCATAGTTTCCTCGTCTATAAAATGAGCTGGAGAAGAAAATGGCCAACTATTCTAGTATCTTTGCCAAGAAAACCCCAATGAGTTGGACGTGACTGAGCACCCTCACCAGTACCAACAACGACACCCTGTCTGTCACCATCAAGGGGGCCACTATCCATCCTTTCCGTCATTTGGGTTCACAATCTTTGATTCGCCTCCTTCCTCACTCCTCAGATCCGGGTTTGTAATTTCAACATCTCTAACGTTCAGTTCCTTCTCTCCACCTACAGCCTCAGCTCTGGACCTCAGCTCTTCATTGCTAATGGCTAGGGCTGCAGTGACAGCCTTCTCACCAGTCTCCTTGCCTTGAATCTCCCCACAACCCAATTCCTCTTTCCCATCGCCACCAAAGAGACTTTCCTAGAGCCAGCCTGACCTTGTCACCCTCCTACACAATTAAGTTCAACGACTCCCTATGGCTTCTGGGAGCAGACGAAGATTCATTTGTTTGGAAGCATTTAAAGTTTTTCCCAGCTTCCCATCCTTATAGTGCCTCGCCTTCCTTCTCCTTCATACGTTCGGCAACCTCATCATTATGGACCTTTTATTGCCCTTCATACACAGGACCTCGTGCCTATCTCCAAGCCTTTGCACTGGCCATTCTCCTTATTTCTGCCTCTTAGAATCTCTAGTTCCTTTCAAGATTAGGTCAAGCATCACCTTCTGAATGAAGCCTTTCAGGCCCCAGCAGTTGGTTGTACTGCCCCCCCCCAGCACACACACACACACACACACACACACACACACACACACAAATGACTTGTTCCTATTTTGTATATATGAATATAGCTTATAGAATCTCAGACTGAGAGCTGAAAATAACTTTCGAGGTCCTCCTGTGACGGCTGAGGAAACGTGAAGCCTGGAGCGGTCACCAGGCTCTGAATGAAATCCATTGAATTCATGCCCTTTGAGTCCAGCATCAGCATTCTGTACAGGATGCCACCCAGCGCCTTGAAAGAACCCCCATCTCTCCATGCAGTCCCCCAGACTGATACACTTGGAGCCAACAGCCAATCAATGGCTGGATGTTGTCATTTCTACCCAGAGTCACGCCGGCAATGGTTCTAACAAGCAGCTCTCCAAAAAGGCACTACATGCCTTTAAGTGGTGCTGGTCACATTTTCTCCATCGCCGTAAGTTTGAACCAGCAAACCAATAAAGCGGGACTTGATTTTGAGGTGTGAATGCCCGTAACGACCAGCTCGAGAGAGAAACATGGCAAGCTGGTTCTGGCACCCCTGATTTTACAGCCTCCACCTTATTTCCTCTGTCCCCTTCTCTTTGTACCCAGAGGCACTGCCCTGGCTTAGCCCAAGCAACCAATCAATCGTTATAAAGCTCTGGCTATTTGCCAGGTACTGTGCGGAGGTCCTTAGCCTTTCTTTCTTGGACTACTGCTCCAGCCTCCCAGCTAGCCTTCTAGTTCTCCTTGTTTCCAGCCTCTCCCCTTTCCTCATCATCTTCCACACAAATGCCAAAGAGATTTGGCCCAAGTCTGCCCTCATCGTTGCCCTGCACAAGTAGCCTCAATAGCTCCCTGCTATCTTGGGAGTCAAGTACGGTCTCCACGGTCTGGTTCTAGGCTGCTTTTCCAGATTTCACCCAGATATTCTCCATCTTAAACTTCACCTTCCAGCCAAGTTGATCTCTTGTTGCCTGCACTCATCTTCCATCACCTTTGTCTGGAATGGACTTTCTAATCTCTTGGCCGTCTTGGGCTCTACTGCTAGAACAGAATTCCCTTGAGGACAGACACTGTCTGGTTTGTGTCCATTTTCCTAGCTTCTCACATAGGAGTGTATGTGTATGTGGAACACAGTAGGTGCTTAATTCTTGTAATTGCTTACACTTAGCACTATTTCCAGTGCCAAGCCCAGTACCTGGCACACAACAGGCATTGATGGATTAGACTCTCTCACTCCCTTCAAGGATCAGTTCAGTTACCTTTGCTTTCGTGAGGCCTTTTGTGGCCCCCTCCTCTAGGTTATGATCCACTGACCCCCCCTAAAAACTATGCCAAGTTTGCTTATACTCCCCTGGCAAAATGTAAGCTTCTTGGGGACAGGTTTCATTTTTGTCTTTGTACAGATACCGAGCACATAGCATGAAGCCAGACATATGGTGGGATACTTGATAAATATTGATCAAATTAGAATTGTTTAATTTGATGTTCCCTTTGCAGATTGTCTCTCTGTCTCTCTCTGTCTCTCTCTCTGTCTCTCTCTGTCTCTGTCTCTGTCTCTCTGTCTCTCTTTGTCTCTCTCTGTCTCTGTCTCTGTCTCTGTCTCTGTCTCTCTCATCAGCTCCAGAGGTTTAATTTTCTTTCATATGTAGATGACGCCTAGATCTTTATGTCCAACTCAGTTCTCTCCTTGAGTACCACTTCCAAGTGGAAGGACATCTGAAATCCAACATGTCTAAGACAAAACCCATGATCTTTTCTTCCAACCCAACCCTCTTCTGAACGTGTGCATTCCTGCTGATGGTCCCACCAATCCTCCAAGTCATCTTCAGCACCCTTCTCCTCCTCATCCCACCAGACTCATTCACTTCCACATCTTATTGATGGTGCTTGGAAGACCTCGGTCGCATCTGTCTCCTCTCCCCCAGCCTCTTCCCCAGTGCTGGCTCTTATCACCTACCACCAGATCATTGCAGGAGCCTTTGAATTGGACTCCCCAGATTCCTCCCCCTTCTCAAACTATCCTCCACAAGCTGCCAAAATGACACTTGGACCTGATCAAGTCACCTCCATGCTCACAAAGTTCCTGGGACTCTGGATTTCCTGTAGGATCAGACACCAACTCTTCCAGTCGACATTTAGATGTCTTCTCAAGATGCCTCCTGCCTTCTTTTCCATACTCATTGCACATTCCTCCCTGCCTTATATAGCACAGCCTTGATTATCGAGAACAATGAGTCTCCTAATAAAGAGGAAGCACGGATTTGAATTCACACTGTTTGAAGCAATAATTATATAAAATATGGTCATCGATTCGAACTCAACGGAAATATGCAGCGATGCAAGAAATTGGACAAAGTGCCGTGCCCGGAATCAGGTAGACCTGAGTTCAAATCCAGTCTCAGATATTTCCTAGCTATGTGACCTTAGGCAAGTCATGTAAACTCTATTTGCCTTGGAGGCAGCTACGTGGCTCAGTGGATAGAGCACTGGGCTTGGACTTAGGAAGATCTGATTTCAAATCCAGCCTCAGACACTTCCTAGCTGTGTGATCCGAGGCATATTGCTTAACCTCACACTGTTTCAGTTTCTTCCTCTGTAAAATGGGGCTAATAAAATAGTGCCTACCTCCAAGGATTGTTATGAAGATCCAATGGGAAACCATTTGTAAAGAGCTCTGGAGCCCTTAAAGCACTTCCATTCCTGCTATTATAGTTCAGTACTTTGCAAGCAAACTGGCCAGTCCTTGCTATCCACTGACTGGTCTCTCATCTGTAGCCCTTTGGCCAGCTGCGTTGCTCCCCCTTCCTAGAACACTCTCTCTTCTTACTGGCCTCTCAGAGTAACAAGTCTCTTCAAAACGTGTCTCCAGCCCCAGCTCATCCACGAAACCCTCTCCGCTCCCTCCAGCCCCAAACCTGCTTTCTCTGTGCTCGAGGTATAGGACGAGAGAGGCAGAGACAGGCGGGTAGAAGGAGCTCAGAACCATCTGGCCCAATGGTTAGCATCGAATTTGATAGCTGAGGAAACAGATCTAGGAAGGCCAACGGGGGTGACAGAGGTAGGGTCTGTGGAAGGATTTGAACCCAGGTCCTATGGTCTTTTCAGTGCACCATCACCTGAGAGGATGCCCTGGGAAGAGAGCCAGTCCCAGAAGCATGGTGGAATTATATTAGACACGTCCCTTAGCCTCTCCGCGGTCTAGGCAGCTAGCCAAGTGGAGTAAGTGCTCCCCATCTTCATGCACTGAGACTTCCCTGTGCCAGGGAGATGAGGGGCTCCTCCAGAACTGGCTCCATCTCCTTCTAGGAGGCCCTGTTCTGTCCTTGTCCTTGAGGGATGTCTAGTTGGAGTTCCGTGGATGCTCGTTGAGAGTGGAGCCCTTCCAGGAGGTGACTGGCCTCCCCACAAGAGGGCTGGACTGGTTCAGGTTAGTCCTTTAGGGCTGGACCAGGAATGCCAGATAAAACTGCCCCTGAGCTCATTAAGGCAGGGCCGACTTCCTCCCCAGACTAGAGGTCCTCTAACTCCATCAGACAAGGACTCTCTTTTGCTTATTTGTATCCCCAGAGTTTAACCTACAAGAGGGGCCTCATAAATATGGATTCAGGTGGGTTACGACTAGCAGAGCAGGGCAGCTCCAGTGCCCTGCCTAGAGACACCATGTCCCGGGTTCAAATCTAGCCTCAGATGCTTCCTAGCTATGTGACCCTGGGCGAGTCACTTCACCTCCATCACCCACCCATTACCGCTCTTCTGCCTTGGAGCCGGTACCCTTTAGTGATGCTAAGACAGAAGAAAGCCAAAGCCTGGGGGACCAGCTGGCAGCGTGGTAGAATGGCTTCTATGGGTTCCCGGGTTGCACTGGCTGGGTGCTGAGCTCCCTGAGGACTCAGAGCTTCTGCTCCTAGACCAGAGGAGGCGTAGCTGTATCTCCAGACTCGGAGGGGCCACGAAGCCCGGGCTGAGCCTCCCCCCTGCCCTCCCTTCCAGCAGAGACCTCACACAAGCCCAGCGAGCTCGCTTTCCTGGCACGTTAAGAGCGGCCCATAATGCCACGTCCTGACAGGGATGGAGGAGAGCGTGCTCGGGCTTAAGCCTGCCTGTGACTTGCTCTCTGCCTCATCTTCACAGCAGGCCCCCTCCCGCCCCAGGCGCGATCAGAGGGCACCCTTGGGGGCACAACGGGGCCGGGTGGCAGTGAGAGCGCCCAGCAGAGCCTCCGAAGGAGCCACGGCAGCCCTGAAGCCGGCACTCTAACAGCCTCTAGATGCTGTCCTGAGGGCTGGCTGGGGGGGCAGGCGAGACCCTGGGGATACGGGCGAAGCAGAGCCCAGCCGGGGGAGGCACACACATGGCATGGAGCTCCCTCTCTGCCTCCAGCCTATTTCACGATGTCTAGCCCAGCCTCCAGAGTCCCCCTCCTAGAATCTCCCTCCTTCTCACTTTGGGCAGGGCAGAAAGGATTTTAGCATCCTCCGAAGCCCCCCGGACCCCTCCAGCAAATAAAAGCTCCAGCCCAGATCCACAGAGGTTCGACCTCCCACCCCTCCATCCCAAGAACAGCCTCACAGACCGGGGGGGGGGGGGCTCTCACCAGGCGGCCTGGGAGTGCTGGGAGTCCGAGAAGCCAGCAGGAGGGTCCCGAGTGGGGAGGCCACTGAGGCCCGCTGAGAGCTGCGAGGCTGCCGCTTGTTCTCCAGGCTTGTCCTCTCCTCTCCTCTCCTCTCCTGGCGGAGCAGAGCAGCCTGGAGCCTCCCTATTTTTCATTCAGGTTTCCACCCAGTGAAAGAGTCCCATTCATGGAGAGAGTGGTAAAGGGACAGCCAGCCAGCCAGCTAGTGGGGATTCTCTCTGGCAGAGAAAAACAAACCCACCCCCGCCAGCCAGCCAGCCGGGCTGCCCACGCAACCCCTGTGGGCGGCCGGGCACCACAGCGTGTGAGGTGAGCAGGACTCCTGGAGCTCCCGGGACAGCCACAGCAGCACGATGCCAGCCGGGATGTCCCCAGCCGGAGCGCCCGGCGGCTCCTGCCTGGGCTCTGCCAGCGCCCATGCCCTGCCCTCCTTCCCCCTCCAAGAGGCAGGCAAGCACCGCAGCCTGCTCCCGCTGGCACACGCCGGGAGTTTCCCTGCTCCCAATTCGAGAGCCTGTTGCTATAAAAAGCAGGAAGCCAAGATGTGGTTATTAGAGCTGTCACCAGCAGCCCTCAGATTTCCTGCAGCTCCCATGGAGGAAGGTCCTGCCTCTCCCCCATCCCCTCCCAGGCAGAGGGCCCTGGCCGGGCACACCAAGAGGCTCTGCCACCCCCTGGCTCCGGGGCTGTGGGAGGAAAGAAGGCAGTCGGAAGTCAGTCGAGAACAGGGAGGACTCTGAGTGGCCGGAGAGTCCTTGACTCTCCGTGACCCTTTTGGGGATTTTCTTGGCAAAAACCCTGGAGCGGTTCAACATTTCCTTCTCCAGCTCATTTTACAGATGAGGAAACTGAGGCAAACAGGCTGAAGTGACTGGCCCAGGGTCACACAGCTAGGAAGTGTCTGAGGCCAGATTGGAACTCAGGTCTTTGGGACTCTGGGCCCTGCACTCTATTCACCGTGCCACCTGGCTGCCCCCATGGAGTCTATTCACCGTGCCACCTGGCTGCCCCCATGGAGACCTCCCTCCGCTTTACCAATGAAGGAACCCTTTGCCCTGCCTATATCTTGGACATGCTATTTCCCCCACGTGTTGTCCTTCCCTTTAGAATGCAAGCTTCCTGAAGGCAGGGGCTGTCTTGGCCTTTGGGCCTCCCCCCACTACCCATCCTTAGCACAGTTCTAGGCACATAGCAAGGGCTTTCTGACGCTTGCTAAATTAGGATGAATCACAGTTTCGGAGGAGTCATGATGAAGTGGGCTGCCCACATCCCGAGAGAACAAAGCCAAAGATAGAGCTCACTCTGTCTATGGACCTCTCGCATCTGTGAGTCTAGGATGAACTCTAGTGTGGTCTAACAGGTCTAACAGGAAAGCTGGAGGACAAGGTCTGGAGTTCAAATCCTGATTCTGCCATGGAGTTAAAATTGTACCTTGTTCTGCTCCCCCAGACCCGCTCCCTGCTTCTGGTCAGCGTGGCATGTGGATGAGTCGCTGGTACAAAGAAGCACTAGCAAAAAGTAGGGCTGCCAAGGGCACGTCAGGAACAAACCTTCCCAAAGGGGAAAGGGGCGCCATTTACAAAGTATACAGTAACCCCAGATCATGTCCTGACAATTGTGCTGAATCAGGGGCCCCAGCCATCCTGTGCTCTGTGTAATTAGAAAACCTTGCACCCTGGGACTTCATCTCCCAGAATCCTCCCCCTTCCTCCACGTAGGTCCTTTCGTATTTGCTCTGTAACTCCGCCATTTTCACTCACTTTTCCTTCGACCATGGCTGTGTTCACTCCCTCTTGCTCTAGCTTTTATTTTCCTTTACTTCAAGTTACCCTTATTATCTGAGTACATCTTATTAAGTGGAATACTTGGGTGTTTGGATATTCCATTTTCAGTCTTACATCTTCAAGGACCTTTTGGTCCCATGATGCACAAATCCCTGACAACGTCTAAAAGATGGTGTCCATCATTTTGAAATGGCGTGGACGTGTTAACTGGAACGTTCTACAGACCCCTGGGAAATATGTGGATGTGCTCATGAATAACCCCACGGTGGGGCAGATAAGAGCTTGTCCAATCCTCCCCTAAACCCCATGAAAATGAGACCCCAAACGCCCGCCCTTCCCCCAGCCCTCTTCCATCAGTCAAGGATCCATGTTGCCAGGGCTCCCAGTTCTTCTGTGACTGTGGCACGCCTCTCCTGCTCCCCACCCTTTTCCTCATAGTGCCTACCTGCTTCAGCACCCCATCTTTTGCCCCTTTTTGATGCTTAGCTCTGCACTTTCTGTGATGTTTTGACCAACACTTTCGATGCCTTATTAAAGTAGGACTGCAACATCACTTCCAGCCGCCATCTTGGTCTTTCCCATGGAGTACCCAAAGAAATGGGCATGGCAAAACTGAGGCTCAAATAAACTCAGGGACTGTCCACAGTCACACAGCTAGTGTTCCAGGTGAAATTTCTGCTTCTGTCTCTCTGCTCTTCCACAACCTTTTCTCTACCCACCCCTTCTTGAGAAGAAAGCACTTTATAAGTACAAACAACCTTCACATGATCATTCCTTATCACCAACCAGTGGAGACCCTTCCTTCTTTTCCCTCTCTGAGTGAAGGCTCTGACCTCAACGGAGAAAGACCCCCTCCCAGCAGTCCAGCACTTGGGTGCCTCACTGACTACAGGGCAAGAGAATGGCATTTGCCAACCGCCTGTGAAATAGGTGCCATTATTATCCCCATTTAGAGATGAGAAAACTGAGATTAAAGGTCACAGCTAGTAAGTGTCTGAGGCAGGATTTGAACCTGGGTTTTCTTGACCACAGGTTCCCCATTCTTGCCTAACTGCCTAAATCTGTGTCTGACTCTCTTAGGTCCCTTCCCATCCTAGATCCCAGGTCAGGAGGATTAAAAGCCCAACAAGGCAACGTGTGTAGTAAATGGGGCTGAATTCCAATCTGCCATTTATTTGCTTGTTGCATGGCCACAGGTGTGTCTCCTCAAGTTTCTGTGTCTCCAGCCCATTTGCTGCTTCCCTAATTTGAAGGCGGGACGTTGCTCTACGCAGTGAAGTGAAGTCCCGGGCCAGGGCCAAATGAAGAGCCCAGAGAAGACCATACAACAGTAACGAAATTCATGAACTCTCTCATCCATCTGACGCCACTTAATACCGCCCTGCTTGGACTTGGGAGGAGGAAAAAATACAAATTAATCCCTGCCCGCCCAACCTGGCTCCCTTCTAAACTTGAACTGGTCCCGACGTCTTGCAGGCGTGTTTTCATTTTGGCTAAATATGGGAGTCTTATTTGGGGGCCCATTTGAGCAATTAGCACACAGGCTCCCCAGGAGCGGAGGCGGGATGCCGTCTCCCACATTGTCCAGGGGTGTTTTAACCAACGAAGCCGGGTCTGCCTTACATTTTCCTCAAAGGGCTAATCCGAGCTTCTGTCTTGGCTTCAAGTTCTTCCAGAGAATGGAAATTCCAGGAAAAGACAAGCCTCCTTTGACGTTTCCGGCACCTCACTGTGCCTGCGGTGCCCTTGCCAGGGCTGGGCGGGCATCTGTCGATGCCACAGCCAGCTAAATGCAGACACAATACACTCAGCACTTGCACTGACCTGGAAGTCCAGGAAAGTTTCCAAAGAAACATTGCAGCTGGTGAAATGAAAGGGGAGATCGCTAGTTGGCACCTTCTTAAGAAGCCATAATTCGTTAACTTCTACTAGTCTTCGGCACCTCCAAGAGAACTTCTGGACCCTGCGGTCCCTTTCGTTTTCTTGGCGTGGCAGAACGGTCCCATCTGTGGCCAGGAGGAAGTCAGAGTTCTGAGCTTCCAAGAAGCATCTAGTCCAACCCCCTTTTCAAAGAGAGGAGCCTTTCTGGAGACTATACAGAAGCCCCTGTCGTGTGCAGTCTGGCCCCACGTTCCTTTTCCAGGGCTCTTCCTGGTTATTTCCCACCTGAGGTCCAGCGGCCCTGGTTTATTTGGTCTCCCACTTTCTAAGCTTTGCCTGGTGGACTTCCCTAAGTGGAATGCTCTCCCTCTTCATCCTCATCTCTTAGAAGTCCCCTCTTCCTTCCAAACTCAAATCAAGGGCTGCTCCCGACCAGAAGTCTTTCCTGATCCTCTCCTTGATGCCCTCAGCTGTCCATTTCTGCATATTGCCCGTCTGCACGGATGTCATTTCCTTTTGGGAGAATGTAAGTCCCTTGAGGGCAAGGACTACTCACTTTTGTCTTGGCATTCCCATAGCAGAGAGCCACGCACGTGAAGTCAGCTCCTTTTTCTATGTATTTTCTACGTATTCAGCTACTTGAAGGATAGTGTGCTGCCTTCCACTAAGCCTTCTCATTTCCAGGAGAAATGCCTCCGCTGCCTTAGCTCATAAAGATGGGGGTCATGCCCATGGGGAGAACAGCAGCATTCAGCACGAAGCTTTACAAAGTGCTTTCTTGGCATTCATTTGTACTTGGATCTTACCTAGCAGCCGTGTGCGGCATGTACTACAAGGAGCATCACCCCCATTTTACAGATTAGGAAACTGAGATTCAGACACGTTAAGCCATTCCCCCATGATGACACATCTAGAAAGGGTCAAGGCAGGATCAGAAGCCAGGTCCGGCGCTCTGTATGTGATTTGTCGTGATTCAAGTCCCCTCTCCTTGCCAACTACCCTTCTGAACGTGTCCAACTTTTCAACTGGAAGAGCCTCCACAGGATGGCCTGACCATGGTAGAGCTCTCACGGGGACCCTAGAGGGGATTCCCGTCTTACAGCAGCCGCCACTTGGGGGGCTGCCACTTCTCCCCGTGATCTCGTACTGAACGTTCAGGCCCCCGAAACCTCCAGGTTTGGGGCACATGAATTCCTGCCTGGCCACCTCTCCCCATCCTGTCTTTGTATGGTGGGTTTTTTCTACCTAAGGGCAGGATGTTGCATTTATCCCTATTAAAATTGATCTTATTAGATTCAGCCCATTGGTCTGGCCTGCCCAGACCTTTTTGGATCCCGATTCTGTCATCCAGGAAGTTAGCCATCCTTCCCAGCCCTGCAAATTCGATTTGATGCGCATGCCACCTTAGATGCCCGCCGCGGAGGGCCCTGCCAGCTCGGAAACCCTCCGCTGTTGATGGGCTGAGTCGAGAGGGAGCCATCGTCCGCCCGTGTGATGGATGACCACAAGCAACCCATGACCCCGACCACCGCAGGCACCCTTCACGTTCGTGAAGAAATCATCAATTCTGCTGCGAGCAGTTCGGAGAGGAACACAACAGTTTGAGGCACCCGATTGATCGGACCTTTTGACCTAGTGATTTCATTGCTAGAACACGACAGCAGGGACATCATAAAAAGGGGAAAAGGACCTCTCTGGGCAGAAAGCATTCCTACAGCAGTTACTCAGAACAGTGACGGAGGGAGGCATCGATGCAGCCAGTACCTGGGAGATCGAATGTCTAAATGGACTGGAGTTGGGACCAGACTGCCCTAGCTGCTCTTTTGTGCCCAGCTGGCATGTGACGTAATGCACACAGCTGTAGAGTGCAGAGGGACAAGGTGTTTCTGGGATTGTAGTGCAATTTGGAGCTTTAATGGCTTGAAACTTTTAAGCTATTACATTTTAATGACCCCATCGTAAGTAAATGAAAGAAATAATTTGTTTATATGATTAAATACACTTACTTATTTAAAAATTACATTTAAAATTTTTGAGCTTTACTAGCTTAAGACTATGCTAAATCTTTTAGGACACCCAGTACACATATGGGTATACACATCCACAAATGGGCATAAAAGAGAGAAAGGATAGGTACTCGAGGGCCGGAAAAAGGGGTCAAAAATCTAGCACTTTGGGCAGGTCTTAAGAAAGATAAAGAGCAAAAATTCTTTCCTTTACTTGTTTGTTGATCAAACTATCCACCCAAGAAACACTAAGTGGATGAAAGATGCCAATAATCTAGGCTAGCTGTCAACTCAAATCAAATTGACTTAGAAAACCACAAATAAATATTATCTGGGTTGTATTTTTATTGATTTTGCTAAACTTGACCCAATTACATTTTAATCTGGTTAGGACCCTCTCCGCTAGAGGCAGGTCACTGATGAGTTTGACCACTCTGATTTAGATTGTGATGCAGGTAGATGGACAAAGTGTGCTATCGAGGAAGAGTATGATTGAAAGGAAAAATGGGACAGTCACAGGAGATATCATGTTCTATAGGTCATGGAAAATTTGAATTCAGGTCCAATAACCAGAGCCAGAGGTCTTTTTTCTTTGTAATAAGCATGTTGCTTGTTAATGCAACTTATTTGGTTTTGCTTTCTTAAGAGGCTTTGAGTTGGAGCATGGTTTGGAGGATTATTTGATGGATTCTCTTCAGAGGTGGTTATTCAGTTCATAATTTAAAAGAAATGAATTCTGATCACAAGAATCTGCCCCTAAAATCCATTTTGAGTAGCTGTCTACATGTACCACATTCTGTCGATGCAAAATACAAACAAAACAGTCCCTGCCCTTAAGGAGATTCCATGTTGTCAGAAGAGACAATGCCTGGACCCCAAATTCTATTCAAAACGAAGCCCGCGTTACTGAGCACAATGACACAAGAAGTTCAGAACCCAGGAGTTCTTCCTCCCAGTGTATTAGAGTCAAATCAGCTCCAGAGTTGTGACCAGAAAGCTTGGGTTCAAATCATGTCTCTGCTACTTTCAACTCATCATTTGTGGCTCTGCACAAACTATTAACCCCTCCAGGTCTCCAGTCCCTCACCTATAAGAGGGGGGATTGGATGAGATGGCCATGGAAAGCTCTTCTAGGTGGCAATCTGAGATTCTAGGACTCTCAATGCTCCTGCCAACCGTCCACTGGAGATCCTCATTTAGCCGGGAGTTTGATTTGGGTGGTTCATCTCCCCCTTGCTTCAGACTTCTCTCATTTGTATTGAAGAGTCCAGCTTGAAGAGTGCTTTTCCCCAAGCCGCTCAAGACCCCTCAGAAAAAAACCACTGAAGGCCCCCATTGCCTTCTCCCAAAGGAGCTCTCTCAGACCGTGGCTTTTCTCTCAAAACCAGAGAAAAAGTGACGGCCTCATTAAGCCACAGAAACAACTCAGAAGCTGTTTCTGAGAGTCATGGGACCTTCTCAGTGACACTGACCAAATGTCCCTCTTTGGGTCCCTTCACAGAAGCGACGGGCAAACATTAATGAGCATCCAGGATGGGCCAGCCACGGGAGACCCAGAGACGAAACGGAAATAGCGTCTTCCCCCTCCAGGAATTGACATTCTACCAAGGGAGGCAACACGATCGGATATAAATAGATGTTCTACACACGCCTATCCTCCAAGGGGAAATGGGCTCCTGGGGGTACAGGAGAGAAGGAGCAGCCACTGGAGGAGCAGAAAAGGCTTCCCGTGGCTGTGTTTGAATACAAGTTTGAAGACGGGCTGGCCAGGGAAACAAGGGGAGAATTGAGCAGGGAGCCCATTCCAGGCATTGGTGAGGGAGATGGAGCATTGTGTGGGAGGGACTCCAAGAAAGCCAAACTCTCCCAGCTGCAAGGCTCATTGGTGGCCATTCGGTCCCATCTGCACCCAAACTCCCTTCCACAATCCCAATAAATGGTGCTCCAGACTCCCCTCCTTCAACAATCCCAATAAATGGTGCTCCAGACTCCCCTTAAAGGGCTCCTGTGATGGGGAACCCTTTGGCTCTCGAGGCTGTCCCCACCCCCCTTCCCCAGCACCCATGTGTCGGTGACTGACCTTCGCCCTGGAAGTTGGTGTTTCTGAGATCATCTCCCAATGTAGTTCTCCCCCAAGGACCTAAACCGTGCTGGCTTTGTCCAGTCCCAGCAGCCTGAGGCTCTTGAGCAGACCGTGGCTTCTTCCAATCTGGCTCCAGCCTTGCTCTCTCCAGTCCATTCTCTCTGGCAAACAGCTGGGTGGAAATCACAATCAGTTTCCCCTCACTGTCTCCCCCAGAAACTCTATGGTGCCCCCCTGCCATCCCACCCTGCCTGGACACACTTCTGGGGCCTGCGTAGTTCCCTGTGGAATGGGCATGGCTGTTCCTAAGGTGCCAATCACCAAGCTCTGGTTCTAGTTGGAAGTTCAGAGTTGGTGAAGACATCCTTTTGGTCTCAGAGGTCGCCATGTCCAATAATAATCATCATTCCATAATTACTTAATCCAGTGACAAGAGGACTGTGAGAAGGAGATTTAATGGACCAGCATCTTATTCTGACAGCCTCAATTTTAGAATGGGAGGGTCTGTGTTCAAATTCTACCTCTGACCCATGTGACTTTGGTTGGGAAACTCACTTGGTAGCCTGTGAGTGCTCCTCTCACTGGAAATTAATGGCTCTTCTGGAATGTTTCTGGTCAGTGAAGGACTTTACTCTATTTTTCTTCCTATCTTTCACCACGTTTACAAAATATGACAAAAAGGCCTGAGAAACAAAATGGCTTCTTGGCTTCCTTAGAAGCCACATCCCTGCCTTCTTGGGTCATACGTGCCCCCTGAACGGAGGGGACTGTGCATCTGAGGTCTCTTTGGAGCTGAGGGGAAGGAAGAAGGCAGGATCAGAAGCCACCTTAAAGCATAAAAAGGGCTCTTTCTACAACCACCTGATGAGGAAGGTGATGTAGGTGCTCATCTATACCTGCGACTCTCTGAGGGTGGGGAACTCCCTTTCCTAGTGGATCTCATCAATAGCTTTTCAGCTGGCAGTCATGGAGAGGTTCCTGGGGGCTCTTGGAGGGAAGTGACTTGTCCAAGGTCACTCAGCCCAGACAGGTCAGAGATAGGAGTGTAACCCAGGTCTTCCTGACTCTGAAGCTGGCTTTCCGTCCACTTTGCTAAGCTGCTCTTCAAACACTGGGATTCTTGCCCTTACTTGTAGATGAAGACATGGAATCAGGCGTCATTCTCTATCTTTCACAGATCAGGTGATGGAATTTCCCAAAGAGGAGATTTAGAGCCAGGTCCCCTGACTTCAAGTGTGATGCCTGGCAAGTCACATGGTCTCTTGGTGCCTCAGTTGCCTTATCTGGTGTTTTCTTTCTTCCTTTTTTATTCTCTGAAATGAAGGGTGGGTCTCCAAAGACATGAAAGTGATGTGAGGAGGGATAGATAGCAAAATGGAGGTGATACATTAGCAAAATGAGATCAATAAAGAACTTTTAAAAGAAAATTATTCGTGTTGAGCCCAGATCAGCCTCCCAATTACTTAATTTTTTTAGAGTAATCGAGTGTATTGAATCTTGTAGTAGTACTAGAAAGTTGATGGAAAAAATCAATTACAAAGTTAGAAGCAATAACAGAAACCCTTTCATCCTTCACTTTCCATCCCAACCTATATGTAAATTAAATGCTAATTTCCCTATTCTTTGGTCCAATGACTTTAAACAAGTAGGTAAGTGGTGGATCTGGAATCAGGAAGATCCACGTTCAAATCCAACCAGACTCACTTATTAGTTGTGTGACCCTGGACAAGTCACTTCACTTCTGTCTGCCTCAATTTCCTCATCTGTAAAATGGTGATAAAAATAGCACCCACCTCCCAAGGTTGTTGTAAAGATCCAATAAGATAATCATTATCAAGTCCTGAGTACAGCTCCTGACACAGAGTATATGTAAATATTATTGATTTTGATTGATTATTACTTAAATGAGTGAAAAAACAGTAATTAATGGCTTATTCCCCATCAAAGCAGGATTGGTCATGCTATTTCCCTCCTCAAACTTCAGTGCCTCCCTGCATTCTCTGTGCCCATTAACCCCTGTCCAGCTTTGAAAGCCCTTCTCAGCCTTGGTCCAGTCTCTTTGTACCCTCCATGCACTTACTCCCCCTGCACTCTATATTCCAGCCATACTTCAAATCCCACTTCCCACCTCCTTGCCTTTGCCCGCTGTGCCCCACGCTGGGAGTGCACTCGCTCCTCCCCACTGTCGTAGGCTCCCCCTTTTCCTTCAGATGTGCCTCTTGCACCACCTTCTGTGGGCAGCCTCTTGGGATCCCCTCCGTTGTTGCTCGCCTCCCTCCCAAACGCCTCCGTATCTATCACCATATCCATGGACGCCCACGGACCCCGAGGTCCTTGTTGGGTCCCCCTTCACTGGGACGCTCCTTGTGGGCATAGATCGGTTCCGTGTGATATTCGTGTCCCCGACACTCAGCACGTCCTGGATGCTGGTTGGCTGACAGAAGAAAGGTGGCCGAGGTGAAGCGTCAAGCATGGCGGGACCATCTCGCTCGGAGAGTTTGCCTTCACGGGCTTAGATGAAGAGAGGCAGGCGTCTGGGCAGGCGCGCCACAGCTGAGAGGCGGGAGAGGCCCCTGACCACCCCCTGGACCAGTCCGAGCTCTCCTCCCCTGGGGGCGGCCTGGCGCTTGTCCAATGATGGGGATCGCGTCTCCTTCCCGTCCTGATGCCGCTTCTTCCTCCATCTAGCCAGCCCAGGGCCATCCCCACCTGCTCTCTCATTTGTCCGAGTCCCTCTTTAGACCGGGAGCCCGGCTGGAAGACGAGGCTCCCGCGGCATGGGGGCAGCGGCAGTGTGGGGCCTCGCTTCCTCTGATCGGACTCCCGCAGCCTCAGGCGCTTTGCAAGGGAAATGTCGTGAAGGAAACATGGCAGCCTGAAGCGGAAAAGCCGGCGGCTGGAGACTCGGCGCCCATCGCGGCTGCTCCGGGGAGTTCCACCACACGGCTCAGGGCAGGGCTTACGGTGGCCTAGAGAAGGAGCTTCTTGGGGGCGAGTCAGGCCCCAGATGTGGAGTCATCCAGGCCGGGGGTGTCATCGCCTGGTGCGGCCCCAATCGGGTTCAAATGTAACTGGGTAAGATTTCAGGAAACGGCTCCAAACCCAAATGGACCCGATAAGGGAGGGACGTGGCTTTCTGGGTCATCAGGCAGCCTGCGGGGATCCTCCTGTACACCCCCCCACTGTACCCCGCTTCTGAGTTTGATGCCACCCAGCCAGCCCTTCCCCATTCTACAGCTGAGGCATCTGGGCTGCAGAAAGTGCCCGAGAAGATGTTGTTGCTGTATATCCACCGGAAACATCTGAGGTTTGCATATCCCCTCCCCAGCACCAAAACCTGGTTGTTAAACATTTACCAGCATACCTTGGTAACAAGAAGATCCCCAAAGGATGAATCCAACCCCTCATTTCACAGATGAGAACACTGGGGGCCAAACAGGGGAACTGACTTGCCCAACACCCCACAGTTCAGTGGAAAGCCTGGGATTCCAACCGAGTTTTAGACCCTGAACCCCGTAGCAAATCATTCTTGGCTCCATTGCTGGGAACCAAGCAGAAAAACCCTCTTCCATGAGCGCTGAGCTCCTGAAAACAACCATGATGCCATCTAAGCAGTCCATCTCCCCAGAGTCTTTTTACTCTACGCTACACGTGCCTAGTTCTTCCAACCGAGGAGTTGCCTGTGGCACGAGGTGAAACTGGAGCCAGGCTCCCCCTCTCCAGTGTCCCAACTCCCTCACCCAAGCAGGTTGCCCTCCTCTCAATAATCTTCGGACACAAGCAGCTGGCCCCATCCTCTGAGCATCTCTCTGAATACGGACTGCTTATACTTAGTCAGGTGAGCTAGGTGGAGTGATGGATAGAGGGCTGGTCTCGGAATCAGGAAGACCTCCGTTCCAATCGGATTTCAGATACTTCCTAGCTGTGTGACCCTGGGCAAGTCACTTACCCCTCCATTGCTTAGGCCTTACCACTCTTCTGCCTTGGAATCAATAGTTAGTATTGCTGCTAATACAGAAAGTAAGAGCTTAAGAAAAAAAAATAATGGCCAAGTGAGGGTTTGATTGAATGAATAAAAGAAAGATGGGGCACCCAGTCCAAATCCTGAATCTGAAATTATTGCCAATATCCGTGTGGGTAAATCCCTCGGGGTCTCTGGGTCTCAATTGTCCCATCTTTATAACAAGGACAATATAGCACATAATATGATAATATGTAATATAATAAACTATATAAGGAGGAACAGATGAGGTAATAATGAGCGTAATGTGTGATCCTCCTCCACTCTGCCCCAGAAGATGCCAGAAGATCTTCCTGGAGTTTGGGTGTAGCCATGCCCTTCCTGCTCAGGAAGCTCCAGGAGCTCCCACTCACATTGCCCTCTCTTTGGCATTTAATGCCCTTCCCATACTGCTCTCAACCTCATTTTCCAGACTAACTTCATGTTACTGTCCCTCCCAATTCTACTGGACGTTCCCTTCAAACTGACTTGGTTACCATTTTCCATAAACGCTCTTCCATCTCCCACCTCCATCCTTTTGCACAGGCCGTCTCCCAAGCCCGACAGGATCTCTTCCCTCGTCATCCACTTCTTGGGACAAATGATTATTTCCTTCAATATTCAGCTGGTGTGCCTTCTCTCACCGGGTGCATCTCCTGACATGCCCCCGTCCTCCTCCCATTGTTGAGACTTTCTTCACGTGATTTCCCCAGGCTTCCTTCAGATCCCAAGCTAAGGTCCACCTTCTGCCTTTCCTGGCCCCCTTTACGGGTCATGCTCTTCCTCTGTAGATTTTCTCCACTGGATCTTGTCTATATTTTGTTTGTTTCCATGTTGTCTCCCCCCAATTAGCCTGGAAGCTCCTTGGAAACAGGGTGCTTTTCTTTGCACTCTGGGCCTTCGCAGAAAGTTTGGCACACAGTAGGCATTTGCTAAGTATTCATGACTGCATGACTGTGTACTTGGCCTGTCTCTAGCTATATACAGGCTGTTTTCCTCCAAAAGACTATCATTTCCCCAAGGATAGATAGATAGGCTTTCCTTTCTTGGCTTTTATCGCCGGCTTCTTCCACAGCACCTCTTGTTTGTTCCATCTCATTGGATCACCGATGGAGAGCTGGAGAGGATCTCAGAGCCCACCCAGTCCAGCCCCATTGACATACACAGAATTCAATTGGGCGCCATCTGTCGGGGTCCTAAGAACTCTGACAAACCTTCAGGGTCCCAAAGGGGTGAGGAGAATGAGATGGGGAGGGGGGCCAGTGAAGGCGGCAGCAATCAGAGGCCAGGTTTATTGATCACAGCTGGTATTTTATAGACAAAGTGATGTAGGCTAATGGTTAGTAACGATTTACAACCTTCATACGTGACTTAGTTTACCTCACCAAAACTTAGAGTTTTCTGTAAGATAATAAGTCACCATCTAGCCCAGATTCTCAGGGCAGTGTTGGGCTTCAAGGGGTAGAACAAGGACAGGAGGGGTTTGGGGGGCCTTGTGCCTAGGCTGTGCGACTGATTCTGGCCAGACCATGGCTTCCCAGGATCCTTGTAATTTGGGGGTCACTCTCACTACTGGAGGCTACTCTTCAGTGTCCACAGCATTCAGTGGGCTTCATGATGGGGGGCAGACAAGTTCTGAGCCCTCCTCTAGCTGCGATATTCTCAGAATCATCTATTTCAGACTTCTCGTTGGATAGATGAGGAAGTCGTGGCCTTGAGATTTGTGACCAGCCAACAGTGCCTCCAGCACAGTTATCATTTGTCTCCCTTTTTTAAAATTAAAACTCTTACCTTCCACCTTAGAATCAATACTTTCATTGGTTCTGAGACAGAAGAGCAAAAGGGCTAGATGATGGGGGAAACAGAGCCAGCACAATGAACGCAGCCTGGGGCCGACTGGGAGTGCCACGTTCTGCACCCAGAGTCCCCCACTTCTGCAAAGAAAGGCAGGAGGGTCAAGCTGAGACCCCGAGGTCTGTTCCTCTGGGGACCTTCCACTGCCTTAGACACCAAGACTCCCTCAGGCCCTCACTGCCTCCAATGATCTTTCTTGGCAGGGAGGAAAGAAACCCAGCAGTGAGTCACCCCTGGAGGAGTGGGGGAGGCTCCTTCCACCACCAAATCTTCCTGAAGTCTGAATAATGAAGTGGGCTCTGGGGGAGGAAGTGGAGGGTGTTAATGCCAGGGAGTGAGTGCTCCAAGCCGGAGAGAGGCATGACTCGGCAGCCAGCTGCTGCAAGGCCTGCTGCATCCCAGAGGCATCCCTTTCGGCGCCCCCCAGCCAGCCCCAGGCCTTGGGGTCCTGAAACAGTGCTGCCTCCCCTTTCCTGATAAAACTGTCCATCAGTCACCAGTGCCCTCAGAGGTTCGTCCAGAGAGGCTGGAAGGGTCTGACAGTCATCCCGTCCGAGCTCCTCACTTTACAAATGAGGAAGCAGACCAGAGAGGTTCAGCGCCTGCCCAAGGCATCACGGATGTCCTGATGATCCCATCAAGGACTTCCTGCTCTTCCAGTTCAGCCCCATCATGTTTCAGACAAAGAAACTTGGGCTCTAAGAAATCGAGTGACTTATCCAAGGACACACAGCTAGTACAGATGGGGCAGACCAGAATTTGCACCCATGTCTTCTGACTCCAAAGTCAGGATTCTTTCCACAGCCTGTATCAGGGGAATGCCTACCAAGCCCTGAGTCTGGGCAAGGGTTCTCCACACTATTGCCTTGAAAGAGAATCAGTCCCAGCATTGTCTTCCCTGTATAAATGGCCCTCTCCGAGAAGGCACGAGCCTGGGGAAGGCAGAAAGAGCTCTGGCTTTAGAGACTTGATGTACCAGGGTCTGCTTTTTCCCACCAACGTTGCCTCTCCCCCCTCCCTTTCCTCATTTATAAAAGGAGGGGTTAAACGAGAAGGCCTTGGACCCTTCTGCTGCTAAATCCTATGACCAGCTTCCTTCATTACCCTAAATATATACTAAGTACCTGCCCCACTAGCATGGTAACTGGTGAAGAGATCATTGGGCTTCTCTTTAGAAGGGCAGGAGTTCAAATCCTTCACTTATCAGTCACGTACCAGTGGTATGACCCTGCATGAGTCATTTAACTTCTGTATGTTCAGTTTCTTTGCCCGTAAAATGGAGACGATGATAGCACCTACCTCCCAGAGATGTTGTGAGGGTCAAACAGGATAATACAGGTATCTTCGCAAGCCTTACAGTGCTGTGGAAAGGCCAGATGTGTCTTCCTGACTTCAGGCCTGACCCTTTACTGCTCCGTCTAGCTGCCATACTTGAGTCAAATATGGAGAAGGAAATCATGCAGGTGCCCAGGATTTGGGACTACCGGATAGGTTAGAGGTTGATGGGATCTGAGGGAAATCGAGAGTACGATCTCTATACCGAGATCCTGGCTCCGCTTCTACTTTAAGAGAAATAAGATCAAAGACAATTAAAGATGGTGTAAGAGGAGTAGAAGTCCACTGAGGAAGGAAAAGGAAAAGGCTGTTGGCAAGACGAACCCAGGTAAGAAGGAAAAGGCAAGCGGAACAATTAGTTGTCGTTGCAGTTGTTCGGTCATATCTGACTCTTCGTGATACCATTGGGGGTTTTCTGGGCAGAGATATTGGAGTGGTTTGCTATTTCCTTTTCCAGCTCATTTTACAGAGGAGGAACCTGAGGCAAAGTTAAGTCACTGCCCAGGGTCATACAGCTAGTAAATGTCTGAGTATGATCTGAACTCAGGTTTTCCCGACTCCAGGCCCAGTGTGCTATCCAGTGAACCACCTAGCTGCCCAAACAATTAGAGGGTAAAGCTAATTACCGAGTAGGGGAGACTGGTGAGACTAGAGGTGATGTTGGTTCAAAGACGAAAAGGAGGTGAGTCTACCTGTGAGTATGTTGTTGAGACGAAGGAAAGGAAGTGGAATGGGATTATCGTGTTACTAGAAGTGATAACTGGCCACAAAAATGTGGCTTGCTCTTGTAACGTGGTGGTTGTCATTCGTCCACCCGTTTCGAGGAGGACCAATGGCATCATGAGCCCATCTTGGTGAGGCCGGGGTACACAAAGCTTCACTTTCTCCAGGGCAAGACACAAGTCATCATGCCTGGCGATGGCCCTGGGTGCATCTTGGATGTCTGACCAAGCTCTAAGTTCTCCAGTGCCTGCTTCAACCACCTTCATGGCTGGTAGAAACAATGGTTCTCAGCCCCCCATTCCACTGGGGGAAGTCTTCAGATGCTTGGGGTAGACACCTTCCTAGCTCTCTGATGGGTTTGGGGCTCATTGACTGTCCTCAACCTCGTTCAACCCATCTGCCAAGATGGCACACTGGGGTGTGACCTCTGGAGTCACGAGTGAGAGTTGAGTGCCAGGTGGCCACCAAAGCTGGATGAGCAGCCCTGAAAGGGGCTCCGAATGCCCTCACAGTGGCCATAGTCCTTCTGGAACACTCATCCACTCCCATCGTAATGCAAGCATCTCTCAAAGAGTTAGAAGAAACAAGGCTGACAAACCTGGGGGTGACGTTCGCAATTCCACCATGGTCTAATGATGACTATTTGTGTTTCGAGAGTGGGCAGCTCATTCCTCCTAGAGGAGAAGGTGGCAAGACTGAAGGCACTTCTCCACATTCCAGGTTGTTTGGGCGAGTGAAGGGTTCCATCCTCTCAGAACCAGTGAGGCGATGATCACTCAAGAAGTGCCCACCCTGTGCCAGGCACTGGGCTCTGAGCTGGAGGCACAGAGAAAGGTAAAGAGAAATTCCTGCCCTGAAAAGCTCACAGTCCAATGCAAAAGACAACATGCAAACAGAGTAGGCAGGGTAAACCGGAAATCTTTAAGACCGATCCAAAAAGGCTGCCTGTAGAAGGTACGATTTTAGTTGGGCCTTGGAGGAAGCCAGGAGGTGGAGACGAGAAGGGAGAGCATTCCAGGCTTGGGGAACAACCAGTCAGAAGATGGCATGTCTCCTTCTAGGAACCACAAGGAGACCAGGATCATTAGATGGAAGCATCCATGGAGATGGGAGTGGAAGGAGTAAGAAGGCAAGAATCATGGAGGAAGAGGACTATGAACATCAGAAGATTTGCTCTTTGACCCTGGAGGTGGTATGTGGAAGATGGATTCAACTGGTTTTCTTTTGGCACCAGATCACATGGGTAGAAGTTGCAAAGCAGTAAATTGAGGCTTGAGGCCAGGAAAGCAGGAATGGAAGGAGCTGTCTTGAGAGGTTGTCTAAAGACAGAGACTGAGTGACTACCTGTCAGGTTTTAGTGGGGATTTCTTTTGGGGATGGCCATTGAAGTCTCTTCCAACTCTCGGATTCTGGGATTCTGGGATCTACTCCCATAGGGTTGCTGTGACTCTCAATGGAGATCATGCCCATGAAGCACTCCGCTGCCACCCCTGATCCTTATCATTCACTAAATTATGGAGGAGAGTTCCAGGGGGAACACTGTTCAGAGAGTGCACAGTCAACAAGTGTTTACAGTCATTGAATTCTATGCCAGGCCCATGCTCGTTCTGCCCATCCCCCCTCCCAGTGCCCTGGGAACACAAATATCAACAAAGAAAGACTGTCCTTGCCCTCTGGCAGCTTACGTTCTAGGGAAGGACCATAGCAAAAAGGAGCTGAAAAGAGGGAAGGGGGAAGAGGGTGTCTGGCCTGAGGGCATGATGGAGGGAGATCCAGAGGGGGAGAGCTCCATGGGAAATGAAGGGACGAGCCCCAGGAGCTGGGAGGGGATGGGGGGCGCCATGATGAATCGCTTCTGGACTGAAGTGATCTTTTGGGATGAAGAAGAATATGAGAGGCACCATCATATGTCCAGGCCCACCCTTGGGAGATCCATTAAGATGATCCATGGGAAGAGAAGTTTGAGTAAGAGTGACTAGCAAATGAAATGAAGGTAAATGAGCCATAAGAAGAATAACTGGAAGGGAAAATTGCTCCAACATCTGTAGTGTCTCCGTGGGCGATTACCATTTACAAGGTCCTTGGGCGACCTTTGCATCAGTATGCATTATGTGTGGAGTGGCGCAAGCCACAGAGGGCAGAGTTCCTGCTTCTGTCTCTGGGGGGAACAGGTCATGAGAAGGTGAGAGGAAAGCCTGGACCAGGAAGGACGGGTCCGAAAGGGGCAAAGGGGCAAAAGGAAGCCATCCTTCTCTTGTCTTTGTATCCCGGGGCCAAGGCGGGCGCCTGGTAGAGAGGAACTTAATAGGCCTGTAGAATGAGCCAGTTCATTAAAAAGAGAGTCAGAGGATTGATAATAATGACTCTTATTTATGTGATTCTTTACAGTTTGTAAATGATTTCATGCAAGTTACTTCATTTGATCCCCACAGCAAATTTAGAGCTAGAGGGAACTAGAGGTCATCTAGTCCACCTCCCCCTACCCATTTTACAGAGAGGAAAACTGAGGACTAGAACAGTTAAGAGATTTATTCTAGGTCATGGGGACATTTAGATAGACTCTGAGGTGGAATTTGGAAGCCAGGTCCCCTGACTCCAGAACCAGCCCTCTTACATTTGGGCCATGTTACTGGCAGCACAATGGAGGAGATTTAGAAAGCCAGTCCTGGCAAAAGGAAGACATAGATTTAAACCTTGGGTCTGTGTGACTCTGAATGAGTAGCTTTTCTTCTCACTGCTTTAACCAAGGGCTAGTTATTAGGGATAGAAAGGAAAAAGGGAAACAATACCTGCCCTCAGGAAGCTTTCATTCTATTATATAGCTTCATGGTCAACCTGCATCCGTGGAGAGAATGCCAACACTAGGAGTTTTTGGTGCTGATGAAATCAAAGGTCCCTACGATAAAAGAAATAAACTGTTTTAGAGCCCCTTTACATTTCTAAAATGTCTGACTTATGGCAGACTACCTGATGTCTCTGGATCTCGGTTTCCTCATTTATAAAATGAGAGAACTGGCTTTGATGGCCTCTGACATCCCTTCTCGTCCCAATTCCTATGCTTTTCTGATCTGTTTACATTTCTTTTATTTCCCTTTTAAATCCCTTGATTTTGGCAGGGCAGCTGCCAAATTTGGGGAGGATGTTCCAGGTTTTGCTCTGTAATCAGAAGGCTTCCTTATTGTCAGAAGCCAAATCTGGGGCTGTAGATAAACAGAGATGCTCAACCCAGGGTGTCCAGGTGAGGAAATCTCAGCCACCACGGGCATGTGTTAGAGCAGATGTCCTTTTCTTTAGGAGCACTCACGGGAGCCAAAGCTCCCAGTCTAGAGAGAGTCATGGACCAAATTAGGCCTGGGGAACCATAATCTGCAGAGTGGAACACGGACGGTGTCGGCATCATCTATTCAAGGACTGGGTTGTTTGATTTCATTCACACATCTAATTACTTTAGGGCAGGGACTTCATTTTTCATCCTCATGTCCCCAGTTTCTGGCTTAATGAATGCTTGGCGAAGTGACTCAGATATATTCTCTTTGCCTTTGGAACTAACTACGTTTTTAATACTTCGGTAGGAATCTGTCATCTCACTGATCTGGCATGTACCCGTTACCCACCTAGACCTCTGCACCCTATGGGATGTCAATTGGGGTTTGATTAGGGGAGTTCTTGGGTTAATCGGATGAGATTCCATGGCAGCGAACCTTGGAAGAGGACTTCTGCTCATAACTCAAAATGGCGGGCATGGCCATTCCCTTGTTGCCTCATGGAGGATGGATGTCAATAATTGAGGATGCTTGTTGGCTTGAGTTCCTCTGGGACTGACTTGTGTGGGTAGCACCCCTTTTTGCTGCTTGATAAGACTGGGTCTTCAATTATAGACTTGGCTTTTCCCTGTTATCCTCAACATCTATCACCGGGCCTGGCCACTGTGCTAAATAAATTCATGTTGATTGATGGACTGATGGCCAGCTTGAGAAAGAGGCACAATGAAGGTGTTTGTGTTCTTGCCCACATTGCCTAAGCCCCAACCTTGAACAGACAATGGCATAATCTCTCCACCAAAGAGATGGTAACTATGGAGAGAAGGCATACACAGTCCAAACAATGTGAGTTCCAGATCCCCAGCCCCCATGGTCAATGAAGGCAGAGTTCCTGGGCAGCATGATCCTATTTTCCAGTTATTTGAAGAGAAGGGGGAGGGGTTGGATAGCCCCAGCCTTGAGATCCTCTTTAGAAATCCTAAATTTGAGAATTTGGGGAGTCTAGTCTTCTGGAGGGAAAGCGTGTTCTCTGAGAAGCACTAACCTCTTGGAGAGAAAAGAGGATCATGCTAAGATTCCCTATAAGTAGAGGGAAGTCCAAGACATGTCCAGGGGAGCAAAAATGTGGGCTCTTCACTATGACAATGGGTTTTTCAGGCATCAATTAGCCAGTGTGGCAATGGGGAAAGAGGGTTGTTTATTAAGCCACTCCCCCATTTGTTTCCCTTTTAGTAGCACCATTAGTAGAGTACCATAAGGCTGCGCACCTGCATGAGGCTCTAGAACAAAGCAGAAACTCACCACAATGTTGGAGGGTTGCCTATTTAGCAAACCTGAAGGTGTTTCTGTTGTCCAAGAGGTGAAAGAGAGGTGAGTATGTCTGTGGACTTGCTGAGATGAAGAAGAAGTTGGTGGATGGATAGTAAGGGGGAGAAGTGGATGCCAAAGTTTAATATAGGTGCATATATATATATATATATATATATATATATAATATAGAGAGAGACAGAGACAGAGGCAGAGAGACAGAGATAGAGGCAGAGAGACAGAGATAGAGACAGAGAGAGACAGAGAGATGATATATATAGATATATGTATATATCTCTCTCTATATATACAAATAGTTAAAATAAGCCAAGGGAAAGCCTCAAGTTATAGAGAACAGAGGGAATTCCTGCTTTTTTTTCCTGAAAATTACAATTCTGCCACAGTCAAGTGGCTACTATTTGTGTTAGAAAGGTGGAGTATGACAGACTGGATGCTAGCATGGGTCTCCAGGGTGAAAGAGGGGATCACCATAATATGGGGGGCTTGTTCCATTAGCAACATCAAGTTCTTTTGTATTACTGGAGGAATCCAAAACCTTTGGGATAGTATTATAAGGCTGGATAGCTCTCTGGGCTCCTGGAGGTGAAAACAATTCACCAGAATGTTGAGGTTGCCCATCAAACAGCCCTAAGACTGTTTCCTTTTAGCAGTCACAGGCTCTTACCAAAAGGGCAGTGCTTGTATGTCATTCCATTTTACAGAATGAAGGACTCGACTTCTTTATTTTTTTTTGTTTTTTTTTCTTTTTTTTCTTTTTTTTTTCTTTTTTTATAGTATTTTATTTGATCATTTCCATGCATTTTTCATTAAAGACAAAGATCATTTTCTTTTCCTCCCTCCCACCCCCCGTGGCCGACGTGTGATTCCACTGGTATCATATGTGTTCTTGACTTGAACCCATTGCCATGTTGTTAGTATTTGCATCAGAGTGTTTGCTCCGAGTCTTTCCTCTGTCATGTCCCCTCAGCCATTGTAGTCAGGCAGTTGCTTTTCCTTGGTGTTTCTATTCCCTCAGTTTGTCCTCTGCTTTTGGATAGTGTTTTTTTCTCCTTGATCCCTGCAGATTGTGCAGGGACATTACACCACCACTAATGGAGAAGTCCATTACGTTCGATGATACCACAGTGTATTAGTCTCTGTGTACAATGTTCTCCTGGTTCTGCTCCTCTCGCTCTGCATCACTTCCTGGAGGTTGTTCCAGTTCACATGGAAATCCTCCACTTTATTATTCCTTTGGGCACAATAGTATTCCATCACCAACATATACCACAATTTGTTCAGCCATTCCCCAATTGATGGGCATCCCCTCATTTTCCAATTTTTGGCCACCACAAAGAGTGCAGCTATGAATATTTTTGTACAAGTCTTTTTGTCCATTATTCGACTTCTTTATTAAGGGACTCACCAAAATGTAGATGGAACTGCCTCGCTCGCAACCACAAGAACATTTTCCTTCTAAGAAAGGACAAGGTAAATCCAGGATGGAAGCACTGAGGAGAGGTGAGACACCAAAGACGGAAGAGAATTGGATACTTTTCAGAAGCTATTATGGCTCCTGTAGGTTATTTTTGCCTTTTCTGTGAGCTGGAATAAAGGCTGTCCTATACTTGCCATATACATTATCCTGAGTGCTTGTATAGGCACCAAATCTTCTCCCATACCTCCATCTACAGAGGCTTAGCCATGAGCCATAGTCAAGCTATTTTTAAACTTTCCCAGAGGAAAAGGATAGGAGCAAAATGAGATTTGGGGTGAGAAGTGTAAGAGAAGTTGCCCTCTGGATTGAACCTGGTCTCTGAAAAATCAGAGCCTGGGGCACTGGTCCATGGGTTACCTTTAGCAAAATTATTGTGGTTAAAGGAGAAGAAACCCCATCACATTGTGTGGTCCAATCAAACCTACTAAGAACACTACCAAGACAACGAGTTGCTGTTGTTGTTTAATTGATCAGTCATGTCTGACCCCTTTGGGGGTTTTCTTGGCACAGATGCTGGAATGGATTGCCATTTCCTTCTCTAGCCCATTTTTTAGATGAGGAAACAGAGGCAAACAAGATTAAGTGACTTGCCCAGGGTCCCACAGCTAGGCTGATGCTCTGTCTACTGCCAGCTAGTTGACCCTCATCACTTAGAATAATAATAATATTAAAAACAACAACAATGCCTGACTGATACAGTGCTTTAAGGCTTGCAAAGCCCTTTTCTACTATATTTCATTTAATGCTCCCAGTACTCCAAGGGGTTATGTACTCTAGATGTTATTGTCTCCACTTGACAGATGAGGAAACTGAGCCTGAGCGATGCTAATAATGATACCCAACGTTTACAGAGCGAGTACATCATCTATGTTACATTTAGGTCATGTTTACATTTCTAAAGAGCATCTCTACACGTGCTGTACATTTGCCCGTTTCCTAAAGAATATCTCCACACCATGCGTTATTCCATATGTGTATGTACGTGAAATTTCCTCATCCTCACTGTGAGAATGGCATATATAACTTATTGTGATTCCCATTGCACAGCTGAGAAAAATAAGGTTCATGAAGGTTACGTGACTTGACTAGGATCACACGTATTTAGAAAGAATTTGAACTCCAATCTTCCTGACCCCAAGGCGAGCACTCCCTCCCCTACGGCATGCTGCTGACACACATACAGGCTACGCTGAAGCCTGGCCGACTCGAGAGCAGCTTCCAGAAGCCACGTTCTGTCGGGATCTCCTTCGGGGGCTCCACGGTCCTCCTTGCCATGATAGGGCACACGTGAAAGCCCTTTGTCAGCAGACCCCAGGGAGGCACTCTGGGACCCGACAATGTGTTCCCCTGGGTGGGGGCGGTGAAAGAAAGGAGGCCACCTTCCCAACGAGGCCGATGGCTCTGGGGGTCCTGGCAGAAGAGGGGGGAGAGAACGCAGCGTCGCTGAACCTCAGACACTCACAGGCTCCACATCGGGAACATCTGACGTCAGAGCCTGGAGCCTGGAGCTGGGTGATGGGAGAGATGAAGGAGGCAAATGGTCCTGGGCTCTGCGGAGCCCCCAGGAAGCTGGCAGGGATGGGCGGGCGGGCGAGCGAGGCAGCACTAGACCGAGGGACCATGCAGCGAAGGCTGGACCAGACCACAGAGACCCTGGAAGCCAGCGGCGGACCCTGCAGGCAGTCCAGTGAAGCCGATGGACCCCGTCTCAGAATGTGCATAAAATAAAATGCAGGGAATTACAGAGGAAATCAACCATTAATGAAAATCACGATGCCACGTTTTGGAGATCTACCCTGGACCCCTGTAAAGGATCTGTAGACTCCAGGTGAAGACTCGCTACTCTGGACCAACCCTCTCATTTACAGATCAGTAAACTGAGGCCCATGGCAGGGAAATGACTTTCTCAAGGTCATCCAGGTTATTAAGCAGGGACGTGCAATGTGCCTGGAGTTGGGAAGACTTGAGTTCAAATCCCTATCTCATACACTTAACTATCTGGGTGACCTTGTGCCAGTCACTTAATCTCTGTTTTCCTCATCTGAAAAACGGGGATAATTAGGGCACCTACCTCATGGGGTTGTTGTGAGGGTCAAATGGAGTCATATTTGTAAAGTCTAGTGCCTGGCATGGAGTAGAGGCTATAGAAATGTTTGCTGCTATTATTATTATTATTATTATTATTATGTGGCAATGCTGACCTTCAAACTGAGTCCTCTAAATCCAAAGGCCATGAGTGTCCTTTCTGCCTTCCTTCCCCGTCCCCGCCCTTCGAGGCTCTGGGCACCCGCAGTGCTGGAGAGGGGCTGAGCTGTCTCTAACCTTCGCCAGCTTTAATTAGGATGGCCTCCTGCCAAATGAGATTCACCCCCGCCTCTGCTTTCTAGTTAGCATTCCTTGTTGGAAGCCGCAGTCTCCCCGTTACAAGTTGTAGGAAGAAAGCTTGCCAGGCTTTTACAAAGAACCCCGCAGATTGCCGGATCGTGCTGGGATGCATTATCTCTCGCCCTTCTCTCCTGGCTTATTTTTAACCTCGGTGCTTAAGTTGGGCTATCCCTCATGAGCTAGCTCAATGCACTCTGCTGCTGCTGGGAAATAGAGATGTTAAGGCAAAGACAAGACGCTTCCCTGTTCCCCATGCCCTGGTCCGGGGCAGGAACGCTGGAGAATGGGAGTTCCACTTCCTCGCCTAATGGTTAGTGCTTAGCTGGCCTTGAGCGAGACCCCGAGCTTCCCTGGGCTTCCGATTCCTCATCTGTGAACCCTGGGGCTGTATCTGCTCAGGTCAAAGAAAGATGAAGAGGACTGACGGGCAGAAGAATCCTCCTGGCAGCTCTTTTTAGGAGGGCGAAGAACTGGCCACTGAGGGGGTGTCCACCGCCTGGGCAATGGCTGAACCAAACAAGACATCATGGAATATTACTGACACCCGAAATGAGGACGGGGGCTTTCCGAGAAACCTGGCAGAACTTCTCTGAACTGATGCAGAGCGACTAGAGCAGAACCAGGAGCACAACCATAGGGCGGGCGAAGACCTGCCACCATTCCGGAGTCCCCCTGATGAAGCCTCACAGACAGGTGATGGAATCGGGGTAGGATGACACGTGGATTTTGCGCAGGGCCACTAGAGGAAGGTCTTTTGCTTAAACAGGCATATTTGTTATAAAGCTTTTGTTTGGGTTTTTCCAATTGAAAGGGATGTGGGAGGGAGAGAAAATAAATGCTTATTAATTGAAAAGTAGAAAGAGAAAAGTTACACATAATAAATAAACAAAAAGAGGGAGTTGGGCTCAATAATTCCGGAGATCCTTGCCAGCTTTTAGATCTTGGGTCCTATGAGTGTTGATGAGGAAACACATTCTTTTAAAAATAATTAAAATGTACAAGTGGTGGATTTTTACAAAATAACATCATCATTTCCCAAAATTCCCTTCCGCAAAGGAATGTCCATTGATAACCAAGAAGTTTAGTTGAGCAAAATAAAGTAATCATATCAATATGCATTTATTAAGTGCCTACCATGTGTCAGGCACAGTATTAAGTCCTGGGAAGAACAGCATTGATAACCAAGAAATTTAGTTAAGCAAAATAAAGTCGTCACACCAATATGCATTTATTAAGTGCCTACTATGTGCCAGGCACTATGTTAAGTTCTGGGAAGAACAGCATTGATAACCAAGAAATTTAGTTAAGCAAAATAAAGTCATCACACCAATATGCATTTATTAAGTGCCTACTATGTGCCAGGCACTGTGTTAAGTTCTGGGGAGAAAGGCAAAGACAATCCCTGTCCTCAAGGACGTCTCGGCATGTAAACAACTATGTCCAAACAAAATACAGATGGGATGAATTGGAAATAACCTCAGAGGGCAGACACTGTCATTAAAGGGGATAAGAGACGGCTTCTTGTAGAAACTAGGCTATTAACTGGTATTAGAAGGGAGTCAGGGACATCAGTAGGCGGAGATGAGTAAGGAGTGAGAGCATTCCAGGCATTGGGAACAGCCAGAGAGATTGCCCGGAGTTAGGAGATAGATGGAGCCAGGAGCGAGAGCCTCCAGCTGGCAGAGTATATGAGCATGGAATAAAGAGTGCCTGGAGGGGTGACTTTAAAAGCCAAATGCAGGATTTTATATTTGATCCCTAAAGAAAGAGGAAGCCACTGGATTTTATTGAGGCGATAAAGTCCCCCACCAGATGGTAGCCAGGGACAGAGGAGAGAAAGAGGGTTAAGAGGAAAAACATCACAAAGGTAGACGCACCGGAACTTGGCAACTCTTTGTAGATAGCAGGTGACAATAGAGGACGGAGAGCCTCAGTTTCCTCATCTGTAAATGGGGAAGTTGGAGTTGATGATTTCAGCAGTCCCAGCCAGCTGGAAGTCTAGTCCTACAGTATCTTTTCAGAGAGGAGGGAGACCCTATGGCCTTGTTAGTGCCTCAGTCAGAGTTCTAGCCTCCTTCCCTTTGCATCACTGAAACCCTTGTTTACCCTGTTCTGATTTTGCTTGTTTACTTCCTGTAGGCTCGGTTCATACCAGGGCCAGGAACAGAATGTATACATCATGGTGACTTGGAAGACGTGCCCAGAGTTCCCTCTCCACTGGGCAGCCATCCCAAACAGATGGGCAGCTTTCCCTTTGAACGGGCCTTACCGAGTGCATTAGCTAACCTTTCCATGTAAGTTTTGCAAACACTTTCCTCAAAGCAGTCCTATAAAGTAGGTGCTGGGAGTGATATTTACTTGATCATTTTAGCAAATTTTCATTGATGTCTTTTGGGTTTTTACATGACTACAAAACTTTTAGTTTCTCTCTCCCTCCCCTTCCTCTTCTAGCAAGGTGACAGGGTGCCAAATGTTGGGCCTGGAGTCAGGAAGACAAGTGCAAAACTGGCTTCTGCCACTTACTAGTTACGTGACCCTGGACAAGTCACTTAACCTCTGTCTGCAGTAGTTTCTTCAGCTGTATGTTGGGGACAGGGAGGGTATGTTGCATAATAGTAGTATCCACCTTATGGGATTGTTGTGAGGATCAAGTGAGATCTTTGTAAGGCACTTCACCTGGAGAATGGCATATAGTAGGTCTTTAATAAACATTCATTTCCTTCCTCCCTCCCTCCTTCCCTCTCTCCCTCCCTTCCTTCCTTCCTTCCTTCCTTCCTTCCTTCCTTCCTTCCTTCCTTCCTTCCTTCCTTCCTTCCTTCCTTCCTTCCTTCCCTCCTTCCTTCCTCCCTTCCTCCCTTCCTTCCTTCCTTCCTTCCTTCCTTCCTTCCTTCCTTCCTTCCTTCCTTCCCTCCTTCCTTCCTCCCTTCCTCCCTCCCTCCCTCCCTCCTCCCTCCCTCCTTCCTTCCTTCCTTCCTTCCTTCCTTCCTTCCTTCCTTCCTTCCTTCCTTCCTTCCTTCCTTCCTTCCTTCCTTCCTTCCTTCCTTTCTTCCCTCCCTCCATTCCTTCCTTCCTCCCTTTCTCCTTCCCTCCCTCCCTCTCTCCCTCCCTCCCTCCCTCCCTTCCTTTCTTCCTGCCTTCCTTCATCATGTCACACAAAAAGAGTAATTTTCTTAAAGACAAGAAAAGAAAGGAAAACATTGGCTTAACTGCTCAGTATATTGGAAAAGTCTGAAAATATGTGCAATGTCCACACTTGTTGGCAAGACTGGAAAGCAGGCAAAACTAAAGCAAGGTGGTATGATAGGCAGAGAACAGACATTGGAGCCAGCCAACTTGGGGCCTGGATCTTCTGCATGTTAGCTGTGCAACTCTGAGGATAGATGGAGAGACAGACAGACAGACAGACAGAGACAGAGAGAAAGAAGAATGGATGGATGAATATAGGTGGATAGATAGAGGTAAGTGAATGGGTAAATGGACATATGGACGGACAGACAGCTAGCAAGAGAGATTGATAGTTGATAGACTGAAAGAAATATTGGATGACACATATAGATAGATGTTACGTCATTGAGAGGTAGAGGCTGATGGATGGATATGTATAGAAAGAAGGCAATAGAGAGATGTAGATGGGCGAATAGTTGCATACACGGCTGGATAGACACATGGATGGCAAGAGAGATGATTGGTTGATTGATAGAGGACAGATATAGATAGATTTTCATACTTGATCGAGGTTGATGGAGGGATGGCTAGATATAGACAGATAAAGAGGCAGAAGTCGATCTGTAGATGAATAAATGGATGGACCGGCAGAAATACCTAATGAGAGAGATGACTGATTAGTAGATTGAAAGAGATGATAGGTACAGAGAGATGTTGGGGAATTGATGGACCGAGACTGATGGGTGGATTGATAACTATAGATAGAAAGATATTCCTAAGTGGATGGACAGATAGATGGAGAGAGAGATAGAGGGAGGGAGGAGTAGGTGGAGCCTTTATTAAGCACTAAGTGTAGGGCACTGTGCAGAGCACTGAGAATAGAAAAACAAGATTGGTCCTTCCCTCAAGAGATTTACATTCTTTTTTTTTTAAACCCTCACCTTCCATCTTGGAGTCAATACTGTGTATTGGCTCCAAGGCAGAAGAGTGGTAAGGGCTAGGCAATGGGGGTCAAGTGACTTGCCCAAGGTCACACAGCTAGGAAGTGGCTGAGGCCAGATTTGAACCTGGGACCTCCTGTCTCTAGGACTGGCTCTTAATCCACTGAGCTACCCAGCTGCCCCCAACAGATTTACATTCTAATAGAGAAATGCAAGAGATAAAGAGAAGGAAAAACTCCTGCCCAGAGGACCTCTCTGGAAGGGCTGCTCTGCAGAACAGAAGAGGTCCTGGAGAGCAAATGTTTTGTAAACTGTAAACCATAATACAAATATCAGTCAGGGTCTAGCACTCCACCACCCCTTTTTTAAGGGCTTTCATTGCTCCCAACATCTCAAAATTCAATTCAGCAAATATTCATGAAGCGCCTACTAGGCGCAGAGCCCATACTAGGGGTCCAGAATCCAGAAAAATCCAATCTAAGTCACCAGTTCTTGTCTGGAAGAAGCTAGCTCCATCCTGCCTTTAGGGTCAAAACATCAGCCTCTGTTTTGCATTTATGATCCTTCCCAATCAGGGTCCAACCTGCCTTTCCAGGCTCATTGCATAATCCCGCCCTTCAGAGACTCCTGGTTCCTGCCCAGTTCTTCTCCTCTCCGTTAACACATGGGACCTTTTCTGTCCATCTTGTCCTAGACTGTCCTCCAGGCCCTCAATGCTCTTTCCTCTCTTTGACCTTTCAGAATCCTTGGCTTCCTTCACAGCTGGGGGACTCACTACCTCTTCCAAGAATCCTTTCCTGCTCTCCCCACTTGCTAGTACTTCCCCTTGAAATTGCCTTAGACAGACAAGATCTTTCAAAACTCGAATCATTGCCACCCTCCCAAGGCTTTAGGGAGCCCCTCTGCTTCCATCATCTGAGCTCCTCTGCCCCGCCGCTGCTGTCCCTTCCTCTCCATCCTCCCAAAGCAGTAGAAGCTCTGTGAGGGCCAGGGCTGTTTAATTGGGGGGGGGGGGTCCCAGAGTCTAGCCCAGGACCTAGAATGGGGTAAGGAGACGGCTGTCCCTGGGATTTTCCTGGTGGAGGGAAGGTGCCCCGCTCTCCCATTGCGGTGAGGCCCTTCTTTGTACCTTGGTGTGTGAGAGCGGGGCTCTTGGCCTTTTGGAGGGGGGCCGATCCCTCTGGCAGGCTGGTGAAGGCTGGGACGCTGCCTCGGAACGCCGTTTTCACGTATGCACGCACGTGTTCATGGACGCTAGCCATTTACTTACTAATGCCTAAGTAAAGTGTGCGGGGCTGCAGGGGAATGAAGGACTGTGAAACGCCTCCAGCAAAGGTTCCACAGATGGTTCCTGAGATGCCCCACTCGGACCTGCTCGGCACGTTGAGAGGTTTTGTGGCAGGAACGTGGGTCCTGCTGCTTCAGGCAGGCTTTCTAGCCATCTGGCACAATTCTCTGGCGCGGTCCAGGGTCCGATCGATGGACTCTCTCAGAGGGACGCTGCACAGGTCCCAGTGAGCATCCCACAAGGCAAACCCAGGCAAGAGGATGCACTGATCTGTGTCCGAGCCTCGAGGGAAGACAAGGAGTCTGAGACTGGCAGGGATGAAGACGGAGCGTAGACACGCGGACGGACTGACTTTAGTGAATTTACAGAAATGGGAGATAGAGGAAGGCTAAGAGGGCTCTTGAAGGGCTACGCTATGGCCCAGAACCAGAGTAGGGAAGGCTTTAAATCTTGGGTAAAGAAATGTAGGTTTTAATGATAGGCCTTGAATGCCACACTAACATTCATAATAGCACTTCCGGTCTTTAAGCTGCCTCAGTGCCGGAGTAAGGAAAGTTGGTCAAGAGGAGCCTCATTTCCCAGTGGAGGACAATAAGATGTCACCCCTTCTCAGGCCAGGAAATGGCAGTCAAGAGTTGAACCCAGGCCTTCCCCTATCTCTTCTGGTGCCTGGGGCTTTGGTTAGCTCAGGCTAAGAGAAGAGTTCTTATTCTCATGTTCATGGAGCTGCAGAGGTCTCTGGGCAGAGTTCGAAGCACTTGAAACATTGAAGGATAAAAGAAATGACGTCTTCCTTTTCTCGACCCTCTGCCTAACCTTCAGCCTCTCCTGGAAACCTCGTGCCAACAAGGGGTGCCAAGGCACGCCGGCCTGTCGAAAGGGTCCCTGACCTCTCCGAGAGGGGAGCTGGCAGTGTGTCCCCCAGCTTTCAGTTAGACTTTCCCTTCGAAGCTGAAAGAATCAAATATTAGTCGCAGAGAAGGAGCGCCAAGTCATGGGCAGCACGCCTTGGAAGAAGACGGAAGCCACGTTCGTCTTTAGCATCGCCTGGCCTTGCCATGCTCACCAGGGAGAGCCGGGCACTGGTTCGGGGCAGAGCCACTGGGTGGCCCCATGGCAGGGACTTTTGTGGGCTCTGCTCACCCCGGATGAGCCCCAGCATCTGCAGCTTGGTGCTGCCGGCCAGCCCTTCTGCTCTTAGTCACCGTTGCAGGGAGATTGTTCTCGTCCTGCTGGGTGGTAGCACCATGGCAAGGCGGCAGGCACACTGCAGAGGAGGAGGAGGAGGAGGAGGAGGAGGAGGAGGAGGAGAAGGTGGAGGAGAAGGTGGAGGAAGAAGAAGAGGAAGAAGAGGAAGAAGATAGGGAAGAGGAGAAGGAAGAGGAGGAGGAGGAGGAAGAGGAGGAGGAGGAGAAGGTGGAGGAAGAGGAAGAGGAAGAGGAGGAAAAGGAGGAGGAGGAAGAGGAGGAAGAGGAAGAAGACAGGGAGGAGGAGGACGAAGAGGAGGAGGAGGAGCAAAAGGAGGAGGAGGAGGAAAAGGAGGAGGAGGCAGAGGCCTGGATTCCCAACAAATACAATTCCTTCCTGTGCCAGGAGCTGGGTAATGAGATTCCCGGCACTGCTGGCTCTATGGCACCCCATAGAGGAAGGCATCCCTGATGGGCAGTTTCCTTTCCCTCACTTCAGCATGGAATCAGGGCTCTGGAGGAGGAGATGGAGCCCACATGAGTCCAGACATCCAAACGTGAGCTGCATGCTCCCCCCTCTCTTCTTCCAGGGACAAGGATGCAGGTAGGAGGAGAGAGGATGGACCTACCTCCTGCCTGCCGTCTCACTTCCCTGCCATCCATCTCAAACACAACTGCAGCCCTAATCAGATTCTTAATGCAGGTCATTTCTCTGCTCAAAAAGTCACCCTATTGCCAATTCCTGAATAAAGTCCATAGTGCTGACTCTGGCCTTCGAAGCCCCCTCTACAAGCTAACCATCTAGTTTTATCTTTTCCTACCTTGTTTCATATAGTCTCTGTTTATTAGGAAGATCCAAGTTCAAATCAGACCTCAAACACTTAACAAGGCAAATATAATCTCTGTCTGCCTTGGTTTTCTCAGCTATAAAATGGGGTCATCATAGCACCTACCTCCTGGGATGGTTGTGATGATTAAATGATATAATATGTGTATAGAGCCTGGCACATAGTAGGTGCTATATCAGTGTTACATTATGCCTTTCTCCCTTCCCTTTTCCCCAAACTGATTTCCAATTTCATCCTCTCCCATCCCCATGCCTTCAATTAAGTCATCCCCGTGTCTGGGTTATAACCCACTGCGACTCCCATTTTCCCCTGTCAACGTCCTTCCTTTCCTCCAGAGGGCAACCGAGATGCCCCCTCCTCTCTGAAGACTCCCTGGACTGCACCCTCCCTCCCTTGCTCAGAGGAAAGCCATCTCACACTCTGAAATCTCATCTCATTTCTGCCTAGGCGTAAGCCTTGCACTTAGCTCCTTGTTGATTTGATCAAGCCAGATTCTTGTGAGTGGTCCTGGATGGGAGCCAGGACGCTCTCCAGTGTTTCCGGGCTTACTGCAGCCTGCACAGCATCTTCCACAGGGCACATCGTCCTCTGTTAGAGGGAGAATCCTTCTCTGGCTGGGCTTGGGCGGCCGATGTGCTTTGCTCTCCTCTTTGACCTTGGGGAAGACTTGCTGTCTCCCCGTCTTGGGTCCCAAATAGATGGATGAATGAATGCAGGCGTGCGTAAGTGAACAAAAATGACCTGCTAAACGTGGGTTATGTGCCAAGCCCTGTGCTAGCACCAGAGACATCAGAACCAAAAGGGAGACAGTCCCTGTCCTCAAGACGGGGAAGTCAACCTATCTGAGGAGTGTGGACCCTTCAGGGCAGTCATAGAGATGGTGAATGGAGGCCTAGAACAACCGATGGACACCAATACAGCAATAGTGCTGTAGATTTAATACAGTTTAAAAGTCACAGGAGGTAATGAGGTGACTCAGTAGATTGAAAACCAGTCCTAGAGATGGGAGGTCCTGGGTTCAAATTTGACCTCAGATTCTTCCTAGCTGTGTGACCCTGGGCAAGTCACTAAACCCCCATTGTCTACCCTTACCTCTCTTCTACCTTGGAACCAATACCTAATATTGATTCTAAGATGGAAGGTAAGGCTTTAAAAAAATAAAAATATACACTTTACTAATTGTGTAACCCTGGACAAGTCACTTCACCCCCATTGCCTACTCTTACCTCTCTTCTGTCTTGGAACCAATAACCGGTATTGATTCTAAGATGGAAGGTAAAGGTATAGAACAAGTCCCACATGGCAAGAAGACGTCTATGGACCACAGCTATCATCGGTGAGCTCCTGACAATCAGGGCTCCTGGGGAGGACCTGAAGGACAGGGGGACGATGCAGTAATGGCAGTGCAGGGGCATCATGGCAGCCGGCTGCCAAGCGGTGCCATGCCATGCTTGTTACAAGTGATTAGAGAGTTGTCGAACAAGGTCATCCCTGTTGTATCTTTCAGAGAATCTTGTATAATTCTGATGTGTGCGTGGGAGAAAGCTTGTTGAAAGAGTCTTTAAAGTGGTCTCTTGCTCTACCAAGTCAAATGCATTTTTATGGTCAAAAATCAGTCATTGCAAATTGAGGGTGACCAAATAAGGGGTCAACTAGAATATCACTTACCCGAATCTGGCCATTCCCTTCGAATCCCCACATTCAGGAGTCCCCGAATGCGTGGAGAGTCTTCTCACAATTTAAAAAGTCATTTTCGCCAGCGTGGTCTCCCGTGGGTTGGCTCTCTGAAGCTTGAGTGCATTTCCTGCTTGGGGCTTTCAGAATATCCATCCCGGAGGGGTCAAGCCTCCAACCGATAGATTGATGGTCATTTCGTAGCTTTTAGGAAGGGGTATTGGCTAAGGAGATTTGTTGAAAACAGCTGGCACAAAACACTGCCCCCCCCCAATTTCTGTGCCTTTTTCTTCTCCAAAAACACAGAGCTCAGAGGAGAGGGCCCCCCTCGTGTTGGTAAAGGTGAAAGCTGACGGCTCCTTAATATTAGAAGTCCTTTTCTCCCATGCGTCGGGGGCTTAGGTCGTCCCCCTTACGTTTTGGAAAGCTTTGCCACTCTGCCCTTGGCTCCTGATGGCCTCATAACTATTGTGTAATCTGGGGAAATGGCTTGGACACTGAGGAGAAGTTGAGAAGTCCCAAATCCACTGCCCTTTGAAGCTTAAAGATATAACTGGCCAATGTGTGTGGGGGAGAGGAGAGAAGAAGCACTCAAGTCAGAGCTGAAGTTAAGGCTCATCTACTCTTAGATGCCAATCCACGGAGCTCCATCTTAGAGGGTTTGGCTGAACTCCAAGCTTGCTCCGACTTTACCGATGAATCCAATTATAACTGGCTTAAAAATGTTCATAGATGACCTTTGGGCCATCTTGGGGTGTGTGTGGCCAGGCTTCCTTGTCTAGCCAAAAGGAATTCTTGTACATTTTCACCCCCAGAACAGTTCATACGTCAAAAGCCTGTGATTGATTGATGGATTGAGACATGTTTCCTCCTCATTCAGGTACCACGGATTTGACCCCACTCTTACATCGTGGAGAAAAGATGGATAAGACTTATTCTCCCAGTTCCTTTTTTGCAGAGTAGGGATAACAAAACTGCCTCTAGTACTTCCCCTTCCTTAAAAATCAATCTCCTCTTATCTTCAGAAGGATGCCTTCCACACTCATCTCCTCTCTCTGCCCTTGATCGAATCCAACCTCTTGTCTATAGGCACATCCAAGACCAACGTCCTGGATGGCAAAAAGAATTTCTCATAAGGATCTTTATGAGTCTTTTCCAGC
>NC_077228.1:8899647-8937147 GCF_027887165.1 Monodelphis domestica | reverse complement strand
AACTACCCCACACTGGCCTCCCCCGCAATTAGACCAGATCGTGAGACTCTGGGGCCTGAGCTCATTTTATCCTCACAACAACTTGGTTTCTAGGCAAGGTCTTTCCCTGAGCTCTGTCTGCAACTGCTGGATAGCAACCACAGGAATCTCGAAAGCATCTTGTTGCAAAAGATCGACCTTATTATTTTCCAAACACAAGCTGCTCCTCTGGCCTTGATATATCCTCCCAGCTGAGAGGAGTGGGGGGCAGGGCTCAGTTGTTTACTGGGTCCTGGAGGGCACAGGGAGACTTGCCACACATTGATTTCTCCAGGTCTTTGTCTCCTGCTCAGAAAAGGAACAGTTCCCACACCTGGTCTTCCTGAAATGATCCCAGGGACTAGGGTTTGGCCCACCTGGCACAGACCACCTCCTCTCTCCAGGAGCTCCAGGTGCAATTAGAACAGAGAACTCTTAGACCCTCCCATAGACATAATTCCCCTCCCCAAGCTCCAAGGTCCAATCCAACTGGTCTGCTTGATGTTCCTCACCCAGAAGCTCCATCTTCTATTCCCATGATCTATACTGGTGGTCCCCGACACCTGGAATGAGTAGCACTTAAATCTCTTAGAACTCCGCCTTTCATTCAAAGCTCAGACCAACTACTGTCTTGTTCATGAAGCCTTTCCTCATCCCTCAACTGTAAGAGAGAGATGTCCCTCGCCCCTGACCAACACAGTTACCAGAATTTTCTTGTATGTATACACATATGCACACAAGCATGTCCCTATACACATGTGTACATGCCACCTCCCTCCATAGCATGTAAGCAAAGGAGATTGTTTCATTTTTTGTCTTTGTCTCCCTTGTCCCCTTCCTTACCCTGTCAGGGTTTAATCAATATTCTCTGATTGATTTCTTGCTCCTAAGGGCTAGGGGTAGGATGCTGAACTTCTGAGTTTGAAACTCATTTACCAGGCAGAACTCCATCTCAGAGGGGTCTCTATGGCCCCAGGATCTTCTTTTGACGTTCTCCAAGCCTAAGCTTCCCAATTGGTTTATTAGGTGTGAGGCGCTATAACAGAAGTTATTAGTAGGCAAAGAGAACTGATTCTGGAATTAGTGACTTTGGTCATGTGACTTAATATCTCAGTTTCTCATCAGTAAAATAAACAGGGGGTGTGTGTGTGGCACCACTAGGGCCACTTTTTAAAAATATAATTTTATTTTTAAAATATTTTTCCATGGTTACATGATTCATTTTGTCTCTCCCCTCCCCCTTCCTTCCCTCCTCCTGAAGTTGACAAGCAATTTCACTGGGATATAAATGTATCATCACTCAAAACCTATTTCCATATTGTTCTTTTAAACCAAAACCCCAAATCCTGTATCCATATAAAGAAGTAATAAATCCTGTTTTATTTCTGCATTTCTGCTCCCACAGTTCTTTCTCTGGGTGTAGATACATTCTTTCTCCTTAGTTCCTCGGGATTGTCCTGGGTCTTTGAGTTGCTGCTAGTAGCAAAGTCAGTTACATTTGATTGTGCTACAATGTATCAGTGTCTGTGTACAATGTTCTGGTTCTGCTCCTTTCACTTCGCATCAGTTCATAGAGGTCTTTTCAGTTCACATGGAATTCCTCCATTTCATCATTTCTTAAAGCACAATAGGATTCCGTCACCACCAGATACCACAATGTGTTCAACCATTCCCCAATTGAGGGACACCCCCTCATCTTAAGGCCACTTTTAGTATTCAATCCCCTTTGATCTCTCACCCACAATTAATTACACAATGCACAGATGTCCAGAATGATGATCCCTTGGCCCATTTTCTCTTCTCCACTTCTACCATATAGAGATTTTTGGCTACTGTGACCCAAGAATCTATCTTCTCCCCTCCCCTCCAACCACTCAGGGTCCCCATTTCCAGACTCTTTACTAGTGACTGAGGAAAAAAGAAAAGTGGCATCTCTCTGTCCCCCTTTCTCTATTTACAGAGACATCACCCTAGTGTAAGCCTATCTCATAGCTTATCTTGACCATGGCACATGCTTTTTCATTAGTTTCCCCACTTCAAATCTGTCTCCACTGCCATCCATCCTTCCCATAGCTGCCTGAGAGACTTTCCTAAAGCCAAAATCTGACCATATCACCTTTCCCCCCTACTCAGTAGAGACCAGTGGCGCCCTATAACTACCTGCCTCGTCTGGTATCTGTAGCTCTTGTCAGCCTGGGTCATTCCTATCTTTTCAGGCTCCTTACATTTTATTGCTCTCCATGCACTTATATCAGCCTACTTTGTTCCTCACATGCAACATTCCATTTCCTATCTCTGGGACTTTGCACTGGCTGTTCTCCCTCCCTGGCATGTCATGCCTCCTCAACTCTGCCTCTTGGAATCCCTGGTTTCCTTCAATACCTAACCATATCTTATCTCTTAGAAGGTAAGCTTCTTCAGGGAAGCTATTGGGTTATTTTTTATTTGTATCCCCAGAGTTCCCAGTGGTTAGCAAATACTAAGTGCTGACTGGGGAAGTGAGGCAATACAGTGGCTAAAATGTCTGAAATAAGAAAGACATTTACCTGAGTTCAAATCTAATCTCACTTACTAGCTGTGTGACACTGGGTAAGTCACTAAACCCTGTTTGCTTCAGTTCCTCATCTTTAAAATGAGCTGGAGAAGGAAATGACAAATCACTCTAATATCTTTGCTAAGAAAATCCCAAACTGAATCCTGAAGAGTCAGATAGGATTGAAATGACTAAACAAGAAGTGCCAATTAAATGATTGGAGATGGATAGATTGGTCTAGGTTGCCCAGTGTGGTCATTCTTTCAGAGTACTTTGACTACTTTTCTTTGTTACAAGGTATGGTTAAATGTGTGTGTGTGTGTGTGTGTGTGTGTGTGTGTGTGTATGTGTGTGTGGTAGAAATTTAACACTAGCCTGAACCCCTTTCTTTGGAACCCCAAGACAACCTTTGAATTTTAAAGTGGGAAAGGTTTAATCTTAAAACTTAAGCTACAACTTAGCTTCTTCTCCCAACCCTTTTCTTGAACAAGGATGTAAACAAAGATTTTTTTGCTTATCTGTAAACAAGCCTCTTGAGATAATGGTATAGAGAAAAGACAGTAGGGTAGAGAAAAGTAGACATGTGCACTCGGCAACCATTCTAAAGGTTTCTAGACTTCTGGCATCCAGAAGATCCTTGTCTCTTGTCCAGAGTTAGGTCTAAGTCCTCCAATCAGAGGGCCTTTGGAAAGAGACATCAGGGTGAGCATAAATTAGAGCATTTGGAGGAAGTGAAGGCTTTTTTCCTGGGAATCCAGAGATAGTAGATGTGACTTGATAGGGCTCTTAGAGGAGACTACTAAGGGAAGGGCCAGCCACACATGGCTGGTGCCCTCTTTTTCTCTGGCCCATTTTTTTAGTATTTAATAAATAATTATAAATTAAGTTACAGTCTCCAGAGAATTTTAATCATAACTATATATGTAATATATATTTTAGACTAGGAGGATGCATTTCCAGAAATCACTGATTTAAAAAACAAGGGCACAAATGAAGCTTATTTTAAGGAGATATAATAGGAAAAGTCTCTGACAAATTCCAGAGTCTGATGAAAACAACCCATTCAAGTTGCATGCTGGGAACTAAATTGGAGAAATAAAGGATGCTCAGTTTACCTAAACCTCAAAACAAAAATAAAAAAATAAAGTGTCTCAAAATACAGGAAAGTAGAAGGGGAAAATCTCATTGGAGTGAGAAGGGAGAGAAGGCATCAGGAAACTGGCCTAATGTGAACTAGCCCAAAGTGATTACACATGGCCTGAGGCAAACAGACAACAGAGCAGGGAACAGTGCAGCAAGGAGACAACAGGGGAACCAGTAATAGGAGGGATAGAATCCAATTGGACAAAACAGCTGCAAACCTCCCCATGAAAAACAAACCAGGCCACCTCCTCAAAGTCCACCCTGAAGGACCCAAGATAGCCAGGTTTATCTCAAGCACCAGAAAAGGCTGCACTGCAATCTTGGAATAGTGCTTCTTCTGCCCAGCATCAGTGCAGAACATCAACAGATAGACAAGATAATCAGAAGGGAAAGAAATAACTAGAAAAATAAGCAAAAGACAAGGAAAAAAAAATCTCTAAAAATTACTTTATTTTTATTTTATTTTTTTTAGAAACCCTTACCTTCCATCTTGGAGTCAATACTGTGTATTGGCTCCAAGGCAGAAGTGTGGTAAAGGTTAGGCAATAGGGGTCAAGTGACTTGCCCAGGGTCACACAGCTAGGAAGTGTCAGAGGCCAGATTTGAACCTAGGACCTCCCGTCTCTAGGCCTGGTTCTCAATCCACTGAGCTACCCAGCTGACCCCCAAAAATTACTTTAATGATAGAGAGGATCAAAATATAAACTCAAAAGAGGACAACAATGGCAAAAAGTAAACATGTGAAGCTCTGAAGGGAAGTGAGAAAGGATATCAGGTCCCAAAAGAGCTCTTGGAAGAACTTGAAAAGAAGTTTAAAAATCAAATAATAAGAAAAATTATAGAAGGATTTAACAAATTAGTGAAATGCACTGAAGAAAACAACTCCCTAAAAACTAGAGTGAGCTCAATGGAAATGGATGTCTCTCCCCACAAATAATAATAATAATAATAATAATAATAATAATAAAGCAAACTTAAGGAAAACAACTTCCATTAAAGAAAACAATAAGGAGGGGACAACATGTCAAAATTTATGGGATGCAAACAAAGCTGTTCTTAGGGGAAAATTTATATTTCTAAGTGCTTGTAATTAAACACCAAATTAGAAATCCTAAAAATTAAAGGAGAAATTAATAAAATCAAATGCAAGAAGACTATTAAACAAATAAATAAGATAAAGAGCTAATTTTGTGGGGGGAAAAAGATATATCACTGGTTAATTTGATTAAATAAAAAAGAAAGTAGAAAACCAAATTACCAGAACCAAAAATGAAAAAAGATAAAATTACAACCAATGAAGAAGAAATCAAAACAATTATTTTGCCCAAATATATGCCAATAAATCTGACAATCTAAGGGAAATCAATGAATATTTACAAAAGTACAAATGGCCCAGTTAAAGAAAAGAGGAAATAGGATACTTAAAGAACCCCAACACAGAAAATGAAATTGAATAGACCATTGAAGACAAAAAAGGCCCCAGGGTCAGATGGATTTACAAGTAAATTCTACTAAATGTTTAACAAACAATTATCTCCAATACTACATAAACTAATTGGAAAAATAAGGGGGAAAGGAATCTCTCCAACACAAACATAATACTGATACCTAAGCCAGGAAAAGCTAAAACAGAGGGGAAAACAAACAAACAAACTATAGACCAATCTCCCTAATGCATATTGATGCAAAAAACTTAAATAAAATAGGAGCAAGAAGATAACATCATTTTATTACAAGAATCATACATGATGACCAGGGAGGCTTTATACTAAGTATTCAATGATGGTTGGATTTCAGGAAAACTATCAGCAATGACTATAACAATAACAAAATCACCAGAAATCATTTTATTTCAACAGATGAGGGAAAAGCCTTCAACAAAATACAATAAGTATTTCTTATAAAAACACTGGAAGAAATGTAGCTTTTCTTAAAATGATAAATAGCATCTTTCTAAAACCATCAACAAGTATTATCTGTAATGGAGGTAAACTAGGACCTTTTCCAATAAGATCATAGATGAAGGAAAGAAGCTTATTATCACTATTTAATATTGTTTTGGAAATGCTAACTATAGCAATAAGAGCAGAAAAAATGGAAAGAATTAGAATAGTCAATGAGGAAACAAAATTATCATTCTTTGCAGATAATATGATGGTATACATACAGAATCCCAGAAAATCAACCAAAAAAACTAATAGAAGCCATCAACAACTTTAGCAAAGATGTGAAATACAAAATAAACCAAAATAAAACATCAGCATTTCTATTTACCATCAACAAAGTTCAACAGCAAGAAATAGGGGAAAAAAAGAAAATTCCATTTAAAATAACTATACATAATATAAGATACCTGGGGGAAATATTTACCAAAACAAACCCCAGCAACTATTTAAACACAACATTAAAATGCTTTTCACACAAGTGGTGTCAGACTTAAACAATTAGAAAAATATTAATTGCTCATGCATAGGCTGAATCAAAATAATAAAAATTACAAGCCTACTTACCTAAATTAATTTATCTATTCAGTGCCACACCAAATCAAACTGCACAAAAATTATGTCTTAGAACTGAAAAAAATTAATCTGGAAGGACAAAAGATCAAGAATAAGAAGTGAATTGATTTTTTAAAATATGAAGTAAGGAAGCCTAGTCATATCAGGCCTCAAACTGTACTATAAAGTGGTAATCATCAAAACAATCTAGTACTGATTAAGAAATTGAGTGGTGGATCAATGGAATAGGTTAGGAAACCAACACATAGAAGTTAATGACCATAATAATCTAGTGTTCAACAAACCCAAAGATTTAAGCTACTGGGAGAAAAACTCTATTTGACAAAAACTACTGGGGAAAATGGAAGACAATATGGAAGAAACTAGGCATAGACCAGCATCTCACACCATACACTAAGATAAAGTCAAAATAGCCACTTGATCTAGAAATAAAGGAGGGGATATCATGAACAACTTAGGGGAACAAGGAAAAGTTTATTTGTCAGGCTTATGGATAATAGAAGAATTTATGACCAAATAAGACATAGAAAACATTATAGAAGATAAAATAGATAATTTTGATTACATTAAATTAAAAAGACCTTTTATAAACAAAACTAATACAAACAAGATTAGAAGGGAAACAACAAATTGAAAAAATTTATAGCAAACATCTCTGACAAAAGTCTCATTTCTCAAATATATAGAGAACTGATTCAACTTTATAAGAACACAAAACATTCCCCAATTGATAACTGACCAAATGATATGGATGGGCAGTTCTCAGATGAAGAAATTAAAACTATCTATAGTCAAAAGAAAAAAATGCTGCAAATTACTTTTGATTAGACATATGAAAATTTAAACAACAGGGGGCAGCTGGGTCACTCAGTGTATTGAGAGCCAGGTCTAGAGATGGTGGGTCCTAGGTTAAAATCTGGCCTCAGACACTTCTCAGCTGTGTGACCCTGGACAAGTCATTTAATCTCCATTACCTAGCACTTACTACTCAACTGCCTTGGAACCAACACACAATATTGATTCTAAGATGGAAGGTAAGGATTAAAAAAAAAAGAAAACAACTTTGGGAAACCACCTCACACCTATCAGATTGGTTAATATGACCAAAAAGGAAAATGATAAATATTGGAGGAGATGAAGGAAAATTGGGACACTAATACACTGTTGGTGGAACTGTGAACTGATACCACTATTCCAGGGAGTAATAAGAAACTATGATCGAAGGGTCATAAAACTATGTATATCCATTGACACAGCAATATCATTACCAAAACTATATCCTAAAGAGTTTAGAGATAGGGGAAAAGGACCTATTCTTACAAAAATATTTTTAGTGGCTCTTTATGTAGTGGCAAAGAATTGGAAACTGAAAGGATATTCATCAATTGGGAAATGGCTGAACAAGTTATAGTGTATGATTGTAATGGAATACTATTGCTCTATAAGAAAAGGTGAGCAAGATGAGTTCAGAAAAACTTGGAAACATATAAACTGATGCAAAGTGAAGTGAGGAGAACTAGGAGACATAAATTCAGAACTATTGGATGATGATCAACTGTGAAGCATTAACTATTATTAACTAATATAACTATTATTATATATCATATTATATATAAATTATATAACTATCATTAACAAATATTGTTAAATAGTAACTATAATTAGCAAAACAAGGTTCCAAGATAACCTCAAGGAACTCATGACAAAACAACAACAAATCCATGCTACCCATCTTCTTTCTGATCTACCACGTGGCCACCATTCCAAGGGGTCTCTTGTTCCTTTTGGTTTTATTGCCTAGATCCTTTGTGGATCTTAGATGAACGAGTATCATTAATGAAACACTCCTCATTACGCCTTTTTAAGGTTCATGATATTGGAAGAGTCACCAGAAGTCCCACAAATGGAATCCATACCAGAGAGATCTGGTAAGGAGAGAGCCTTGAGAGTGGCCTGCTTGATCCCATCCAGTAAGGAATCAATCTAGTCGCCTGGAAGCACAGGAGCAAGTCATCCACCAGCTCTGCCATCCCCCCAGAGAAAGCTCGACAGGAGCGCCGGCTCTATGAACTCCTTCGTTTGGATGCATCCATTCTCTCCAGGAGCCCAGCTGGAGGAGGTGAGGGTAGACACACTGTGGGAGACTTTTCTATACTTCCGTGCTTGCTAGCTCTTTGGGGGGGGGGGGGGTGGAGGAGGTGGAGGTGGTGGTGGTGGTTTGGAAGCTATGTTCTTCTTCCAACTGAGGCAGTAGCAATTTTCCACACCCACTTTCGGAAGTTCTAAGATCCAAACTGGCTCTTCTCTCTCCCCCTTCTGAAGGTCAGTCAGGGATTATTATGGCAATATCTGGGTAATGCTTCTTTGTCGATCTCCCTCCATAAAGGGAATTGGAGCTTGTTGACAGTGGCTATGGGAAAAAGGGTGACTGCTTGATTGATATGGGAGGGAACACATTGGGCGATGGCTCGAAGCCATAGTATCAGTCCCCCTGGACCCTTCCGAGGATCTCCCGGCACCCAGAGTGGGGAAGGAGTAGCCAGACTCTGGGGTACAGACAGCTGAGAGTAAGTAAGGCCCGACTGAGCTAAATAAGAATGAAGGGACATATAGAGGATTTACGTGAAGCCATGAGTAAAATCCCCCAGGCCAAGAGAACAAAGAGCAGCTACCATCTGCAGGGGTGGGCTGGGGGAGGACCGTATCGATGACATCATGAATCCACCCCAGGATGGAATCGCAAATGAGTGTATAAATAAATAAATGACTCTGGGGGTGGCTCCAGAGAGACCTTTGCAACGATGGTTACTCACTTGAGGTTACTCATTCTCTCTCCTTTTTGTCTCTCTTTTCATCAAAATTTCCTCTGTAATTGGTGAACTTTATGCTTCAAGAGGGGATTTGGTGTCAGTGTGCTGGAGCAGGGCTGCTGGGTATCCATCTTCCCAGGTTTCCTGGGTGGGAGCCCTGAAGTGAGACTGAGGAACTCCACCCCACCCCCACAGCATGCTCGGTTTTTTCTTACCATGGCGGCTTTGAAACAAACGCTCTTGCTTTCTCTAAGTTGGTTTGGCGGGGAGAGGGGCATCCCTCTGCCTTTGTTTTTCACCTGAAAAATGGAGTTGGCAGCAGCTACCAAGCAGGGTTCCAATGAGGGTCCATTGAGATGATGTAACATGTGTAAGTCACTTGGCCAACCCTACAGTGTTCTGGGGCATCCCCGGGAGGCAGGGGGAGAAGGCCTGGCCTGGAATCAGGAAGACCCATCCGCTGAGCGCAGATCTGGCCTCAGACACCAGCTGGGTGAGCCTGGGCAAGTGACCGAACCTCTGATTGCCAGACCAAAGGATCCACCGGAGAAGGAAATGGCAAACTGCCTCCATGCCAAGAAAACCTGGAGAGCTCCGGCCCGTGACGTCATGAAGAGTGAGGCAGAACTGAACAACAGCAACCTAAGCTGGAGAAGGCAATGGCAAAGCACTCGAGCATCTTGGCCAAGAAGACCCCAAATGGGGTACCGCAGAGCCTGCTAGTCTGAACACCAGCAATCCATCAGGAAGTCTTTCCATCGCGGACCTTCTCTTTGGTCCTCTCTCTGGGGATTCGCCCAGGCTGTCCCCTTTGCCTGGAATCCCTCTTCTCGTTCCATACCCAAAGACCTCCCATTTATCCACTGATTTCGTCAGACGTACACTTGGTGAGAGAGTCAAACATTTGTTAAGCACCTACTGTGTGCCAGGCCCCGGCTAAGCACCAGGGATACCAAGCAAAAGGCAGTCCTCATTCTGGAGGAGCTTATAGTCTGTGAATGTTAAAAATGAATGTGCAATACTCCAACTATTATATTTAATATTTATGAAAGATTCAACTTGAAAAAGGCCAGAGTAACTGAGGGACTCCCCAGCCTCCACATGGAAAAAAAAGAGAAGCGGGCTGCCCAAATGGAAACTAAAAGTCCCAACAATAGAATGACACACATAGGAAGGGGAAAAGGGAATTGTGGGAAATGTAGTCCTGGTCAGAACATTCTAATTACTCCAAGTCTACGGAGAGAGACAATATGCAAACAACTCTGGCCAGACAAAGAATAAATAGGATGTTTTGGAGGAAATCGATAGGGGGAGGCAGTAGGAGACACGCTTGGTTCCCCAAGAAAATGTCCTGACCTCCTCCAGGTGTGGGGCTGCTTTCCTTTTACGTCCCTGTGTTTGGCACAAGGCCTGGCACATAGCAAGCCAGAGCTCGCTGGATGAATGGATGGGCAGAGACGTTGGCACGTAGGGAATACCTCTGCTGGAACTGCCAGCATAAGAGTGCTCCTTGGGATCACTGAGGCATGGAAATCGGGGGACATTCAGTGGACGGAATAGATTTTTCAGATGCTCTCGGAGGTCCCTTCCAATGGGGAATCCATAAATTCATGGCCTTCGCGTTAAAACCTTCCCAATCTGCCCCAGAGCAGGAGCTGCAGGGGTCGGGCATCCTTTCATGGTCCTCACAGCTCCTGAAGAGGATTCCAAGCAGCCAGAGGACAAATGAGGATTTGGGTCTTCAAAATGCAAACTTGGGTGGCAAGATCTGCAGATGAGTAAGGGGAATGGGTGCTTGAATCTGCTTGAAGGTCTCACTGGGAAGAATTTAGACATCACACTACTCATCGAGTGTAAATCTTTCATTTTACAAAAGAGGAAACTGAGGCCCCCAGACAATCCCCTAGACTAAAATCTGGGTCTCCTGACTCCCAGCCCAGAGCATTCTCCACAGCTCCTGCTGCAAGACCTTTAATAGAATGTCATTTCTGGCTGCTCCTGTACACCAGAAATGGTCGCTAAGGTAACCAGGGGAGGGGAAAATGCTTAATGTGTAAATCTTCTAATTGTTTTTAGATGAGAGAGGCTGCCCACTTTAGCTTCAAAGGACTTGGGCACATGCTGGCAGGCAGGAGAGGCTGCCTGGGAGCTAGAAATCGCCTTTGCCTACCCCTGGCTCTCCTGACCCCTGTTTTCCCTGTGGTTGGTGCCTCTGTTGGCCAGCCAGTGGGCTATTGTGACCAACAGGCCCTAAGCTAGGCCCCCCTGTGTGCCCATCCCTCAGCTCCTCCTCCTCCACCGTCATCCCTGGAAAAGCCCGGAAGTGGAAATCAGCAGAATAGAAGGTGGAGCATGTCAACTCAGACCTAGAAGGTGACAGCAAGAATCCCAGCCATCACATTTGTTTTTATGAGCAAAAAACCCTTTGAGAAAAATTATATTGGCTGTCACATTTCCATCGGTATATAAGTATCCTGCATTAACCCCACAAAGCGCAGCAGCTTATCTACATTCCTTCGTGGAAAAGCAGGGGGTCATAGAAGGAAATCAATCAATCTATAAGCATTTTAGGTCCTACTATGTGCCAGGCACTGTGCTAAGCGTTTTGGATTATTTCATTTGATCCTCACAACAACCCTGGGAGGTAGGTGCTATTATGATTTTCATTTTACAATCAAAGAAACTGAGGCAGTCAGAGGTGAAGTGACATGCCCAGGGTTCTACTGCTAATAAGTGTCTACAGTGTAATTTGAACTCGTGTCATCCTGACTACAGACCCAGGGCCCCCAACCCTGACCACTGATGGCATTGGACATATATTTGCCACATCAGTTAAATGATTTTATACTTTCATCCCAATTAGTGTAATCACATAAGACCTAGACACTTCCCTTCAGTCTAGGAAACAAGGTTCTATAACATCATCACAACAGCTGGACGAGCCCTTAAACAGTCAGTTGATAAGCATTTATGAAGCCCCTACTATGTGCCAGACACTGTGCTAAGTGCTAGAGATACCGAAAGAGGCAGGCACTGCCCTTAAGGAGCTCACAATCAAGATGGGGAGGCAATAAGTAAACAAATATGTGTAGAGGGAGCTCTTTACCAAATCTAGAGGAAATCATCAGCAAAGGGAAGGCACTGGAATTAAGAGGGGGTGGGGAAGGCTGCCTGTAGGAGCTAGGATTTGAACTGGGACCTAATGGAAGCCAACTAGTGGAGGGGAGAAGGGAGAGCATGCTAGGCATGGGGGACATCCAGAAAGAATGCCAATGATCTCCTTGAGGCTTGTCCATTCAACAGCAGGAATCTGATGTCCCTGGATTGAAAAGTAAGGCATAAGAAGGCTGGAAAGGAAGGAGAGAGTTGAGTAATGAAAGACTTTGAATGAGGGGGCAGCTGGGTAGCTCAGTGGATTGAGAGCCAGGCCTAGAGATGGGAGGTCCTAGGTTCAAATCTGGCCTCAGACACTTCCCAGCTGTGTGACCCTGGGCAAGTCACTTGACCCCCATTGCCTAGCCCTTACCACTCTTCTGCCTTGGAGCCAATACACAGTATTAACTCCAAGATGGAAGGTAAGGGTTAAAAAAAAGAGAGAGAAAGACTTTGAATGCCAAGGCCAAACCTGGAGATGACAGGAAGCCCCTGGAGTTTATAGAATTGGGTGGTGACATGGTCAGATGGTGCTTTGGGAAAATCACTTTGATGGCTGAATGGAGGATGAACTGCAATGGGGAGAGATCTGAGGCAGGCAGACCCATCAGTGGCAATTCCAAGAGTCCAGGTATGAGGTGATGAAGGTCTGAACAAGAGTGAGGGTAGTGTCAGACCATCAAGGGGATGTATACAGGAGCTGTTGCAAAGGTAGAAACAACTTGGTTTGATAACAGGCTTGGTCATGGAGAATGGAGATGGCAAAGGGTCAAGGATAATACTTAATTCATGAAACAGAGGGACTGGGAGGATGCTGGTGCCTTGGGCAGTAATAGGGAAGTTTGTTTTTTTATTTTATTTAATTGATTAATTGAGAAAAATTTTCCATGGTTCCATGATTCATGCTCTTCCCTCCCTTCCCTCATCCCCCTCCTGTAGCTGATGAGTAATTCCTCTGGGTTTTACATGTGTCATTGATCAAGACCTATTTCCATATTGTTGATATTTGCACTGGCGTGATCCTCTAGAGTCTACATCCTCAATCCTATCGCCATTGAACCATGTGATCAAGTAGTTGTTCTCTTGGCTGCTTCTGCTCCCACAGTTCTTTCTCTGGATGTGGTTAGCGTTCTTTCTCCTAATAGGGAAGTTTAGAGGAGGGGAGGGTTTAGTAGGAAAGGTAATGAGTTCAATTGGAAACATCTGGAGTTTAAGATGCCTACTCCAAATCCAGTTTGAGATGTCTGAAAGCCAGTTGGAGATTTAAGACTCACGGACATCAGCGAAGTTGGAGTAAGATAGGTAGATCCATTGTCAGCACAGAGATGATAATTAAACCCATTGGAGATGATGAGATCACAAAGTAAAGTCGTATAAAGAGAGACACGAGGAGTAGGTCCAGGGCAGAGTCCTATAGGATGCCTAAGATTAGTGACCTGGCTAAGGAGACTGAGACTAGGAGAACCAGGATAGAGTAATGTTCCAAAGGTCTAGAGAAGAGGAGGGGGTGATCCATAGTGTCAGAGGCTCTACTGAGGACAAGAAGGATGAGGATGGATTTGGCAATTAAGAGATCACTGGTGATTGTGGAGATGAGAGACAGATAATGAGACATCTCCTTATTGGTTAAGAAGATCCTGTCACAGCTCTGGGTCTTTGTATAAGAGAACAAGTCCCTTTGGAGTCTTGGAGTCCAGCGGGAGAGTTCCACCCATGCCCCTGAGAAGAAATCACTTGGGGAAAGAGAGTGTTTCTGTCTCTCTCCTCCCTGCCCCCTCAGATGCTAAGTTCACAGATGCCTCACCAGTGAGCAGAATCAGTAGCAGAGTGTACCAATACTGTAGTCACAGGAGATGGGAGGTGACTCAGCAAGTTTCAGATCAATACATTTAGTGACTAACCATGTGAGTATTATAAGGGAGGGAGGGGTTGTGGCAGCAGGGATTTGACCCAGGCATAGATCAGCCCAGGCTGGGATCTTATAGATGGAGCAGTCCCCCTTTGAGGGCCCAGCCCATTGGAGGGAATCATCCATCCCCAATACTGTGCCCTGCAGCAAATGTCAGGAGGACTCCACAGAGGGAGGGAGGGAGGGAGGGAGGACTCCTTGGGTCAGAAATTGAGACATGTCTCCTTGTCATATAAATTCCAAATGTGCATGTCTGTGTGTCTGTGTGTCTGTGTGCTCACTTTGCTATCAATTCATTCTTTCCGCAGACATGTGTGTACTTGGGTGAGATGATGCCCCAGGTTTGGGGGTGTAACAGTTGAAGAAATTCTAGAGGATGGAAGAGGTATAGGGAATAAGGAAGGGTTTGTAACAGGGAATGGCGGGATTGCAGGGACAGAGGGAATATGGCTTCTTTGAGGTAAAAGGAGAGAGCTACCCCTGCTGAGAGGCTGTCTGAAAAATGGGGTTCCCAAGAAATGGGCCAACTATGATAGCCTGAGGGGATATTTTCTCTATTGATTGATATTGAAGATACCCCAGGGCAGGTAAGCACAGACCCTCCTAAGGGACAAGCCTCCCCTCCCCCAAGGTTGCCTGGCAGGGTCCAATAAGGACAGTTTATGGTTGAATGGCTATCCTTGGATTCTGCTCCCTCTATGTCCCCCTGAAATGACAGTCCTCTTATGTAACTGTGGGTTATTTAACTCAAGATGCATTTAATAACAAGTTTGAATTGGGAAGGTATCAGGGTACAGGGAAAAGAGGTTCCTTATATTTTTCCCCAGATCGTGTTTGAGTCTCTCTCAGCTCTTGAGCTAAGGCTAGGCCTCGCCAGCTTGTGGAGGGTTTCCTTTATTCCTGTCTATGCTAATCTATGCTAGCTTTCTTAAGTTCAAAGTCTTAACAGTAGACAGCAAGAGGAAGAAAGGTTTCTGACCTTTAGAACTGGTTGAGCCTGTCTCTTCAGGCTAGCACCCCTAAAGACCCACCTTACAGTTCAAACTGCTCCCCTTAAATCCTTTTGTTCAATGACATGATAACAGGAATCCAGGTAGAGCACTCAGCTGGGAAAAATCCATGAGTAGAGGTACTTCTATCCAGAGATAGGGAGAGAAAACTCCTTCCAGTTCGAGGGCCAGCAGAGAGTGTCCTCCAGAGCAACTGTCACTCTCCCAGTCACCCCTCCCCCACCAACTGTCATCAATGTCAATATCTTCACTCCAACATTTCAACTGCTGTCTGTTCCACCTGAGTAGCAGAAAGGCTCAAAGCTTGATTCAGTTTTCCTTTCCTTAATCATTCCCTTTTTCTGTTGTGACCTTTCCAAGGTCACAATAAATAATATATTTCTTATACTTACCAAGCTACTAAATCTACTCTCTAACTACTCCTCCCAAAATAATAAGCTTCCCTCAATTACTTTATCTCCATTCTGTGCTAATCTTATCTAATCTAAGGAATTTTATGCAGGAAAGTTTTGGGTAAGGATGATTTTGGGGTTTTACAATAAATTCAGTACAATAAATATTTGAACAAAACCATTAAAAAGAAATTTGAATCTTAATGCAAATACTACTTACTCTTGCTAAGTTAAACTAATACAAACAATCTTTCTACTTTATAATTATTTGCAAACCATTTTATCTCTATATATTTCCATTAAACATAATTTCAGCATCAGTTTGACAGTAAACAATTAAAAGCGTACTCTCTGCAAATGCAGTCTAAGTCTATTCCTAAGTATAACTATCTATGCTATGCTTAATTTACTCCTAATCTATTCCCTACTTATTATAACTATTCTCTAAATCCCTAGTCTAATCTGTAACCTAATCTTATGTACAACATATATACATGTTATGTTACATATTTATAGATTCTATCACTATGTTATTAACCTAATTATAGTATGTACATTATTTACAGAGATTATTTACATATAATACAATAATATACATTGTTCCCACATCTGGATGTCAGTCAAATAGAAATATCTATTGATCTTTCTCTTTGCCTAAAACCTTACAGAACTGGTAGTAGTCTCTCAGTAACCGAGAATGACGATTGTCTTTGTGCATTTGCACAAAGACACTTGTGCATGAGAGAGATTCAAGTGGAAGAATCGATGCACAGAGACAGTCCCACTCTCTCAGCATTGGAAGCCTGGGTCCAGTGGCACAAGAGGTCGTTACACCTGGAGACTTCCTCAGCTGCATTGGATGGTTGTGTTGTCTTTTGTGCTCCAACACGCCCTAAGCACTCCACAGTGCTTTGCTGCGTCGCCCTCTCAGCCGTTGAACCTTCTTGTTGGTTTCTTCCACCTGTTCCGCTGAAGCAGCCTTCACATGCTGGGTGAGCAAAGCCCTAGTTCACCAGGGGTCAATGACCCGATGGCTACCCTCACAAGGTTTAGCTGGCCTGTCGAAGCCATTGCCCGGGGTGTGGCTGCTGCCGCATGCTAGCAGCTACTGGGAGCCACAAGTGAGAGCTGGGTGTCAGGTGAGGGTCAGAGGCTGGAGAGCTGCCCTAAGAAGGCATGACAAGCCCTGCATACCAGAGATACTACCCCTCTCTGAACACCCCATACACCCCTTAGTTACGGAACTAACTATATACATATTTACATTTTGCATAAATGCAAGTTCAGACACTCATTTATTTACATGAGGTCTCCAAATATATCAGTTTGTGATTTTTGTGTTTTGTGTCTAATAGTATTGTGTTGAATGGATACTTATCAAGTTTCTTCAGATTTCCACTTCTCATGTTGACTGATGGCTCTCTTCTTTCTTCCAAGTTATATAGTGTTGCATGCTATTTCTCTAATATGTGAAATTAATTTTGTTTTATACTTTTGCCACACTCATTCTTACACATAAGTCCCATTCTTCTTCTGTCTCTTCTTGTATAAACAAATTTTAAAAGTTAAAAGTCTTAGCTGTCCATTTCAACTTTTTTTCTTTGTTTCTTCTTTATGGCAGCTTTTTTTGGTGTTTCTCCTCTGGGGTGTTTAAAAATCTTTTCCTCTGGGCAGGAAAGTTGTCTTCTTCTTGCCGTGGCATGCTTGACTGTTGCTATAAGTTGACTGCTGGGATCTAGTTGTCTTGAACATTATGTGGCACTATTCTTTCTTTGTGGCATACTTTTTTAGGTTACTCAGTTTTTGTTTTTATTTTTCAGCACTATCTTTTGTCTAATTATCTTCTTCTATGTCTGTTACAATGATGTTGGATTTTTCTGGTTTTATGTGGGAACAGTGGAACCATGAGTCTTTCCCTGCACTTCTTATAGCTGTCAGGGTAGTAAGCACTACTTCGTGTAAACCAGTCCATTTTATATCTGTAGCCAATTTTCTATTGAAAAATTTTATGTATACTTTGTCTCCTGGTTTGATGTTGTGCAAATTGTAATCCAGTTTTTTGTATCAAGTCCATTTCATGCAACTCTGCTATTCTTGTTTGTAAAACTTGTATATATTTTGTTAATTGACACTCTCCTCCGATCATTGCAATGTTAGTTGGTTTACAAGTCCTTCCTTTCTAAATTGCATGTCCATATAGCATCTCAAATGGAGAGATGTGCAGATTTCCACTGGGTCTTGTTCTAAGATGGAACAGACCTAATGGTAGAATGTCTGTCCATTTTAGGTGTGTTTCTGCACAAAATTTACCTATTAATGTTTTGATGTCTTTATTTAATCTCTCCACTTGCCCTGAACTTTGGGGATGATATAATGTGTGGTATGTTGCTTGTATTCCTAGATTTTTATAAATTTCATTTAATATTGATTGAGTGAAGTGACTCCCACGGTCTGAGTCCAATTTGGTGAGAATCCCAAATCTAGGTATGATTTCTTTTAATAGGATTTTGACCACAAACGTTGCATTGTTCTTTTTGGCAGGAAAAACTTCTGGCCATCTAGTCCAGTGATTCTCAACCTTTCTAATGCCGTGACCCCGCAATACAGTTCCTCATGTTGCGGTGACCCCAAACCAAAAAATTATTTTGGTGGCTACTTCAAAACTGTCATTTTGCTACAGTTATGATTTGGAATGTAAATACCTGATATGCATTCTGTATTCTCATTGCTACAAATTGAGAGGTTGAGAACCGCTGATCTAGTCAGTCTATGATCACTTCGTCTTTCGGCATGTTAATAAAATCTATTTGTCTGCATTCAAAGGGAGTATCTGCGGAGGAATGCCCTCCTAACCCTTTGGTCTTATAAACTCCCTGATTGAACTGCATACACATTTTACATTTTTGACAGACTCTTATGGCATATGAGAATATTCCAGGTTCAGTCCAACATCGTCTCACTGAATCGATCACAGCTTGGGTTCCACAGCATCCTTCCTTGTGCATGTATTGCATTGCACATGTGATAGAATAACGTTCTAGGCAGGATGGGCTTGCCTAGTTGTGAAAACTACATGTCCCTTATTTGTTTTTCCAAATACATAATTTTCCTTTCCACAGGGACAATCTACTGTATTGATTGTCCTTACCTTATCTTCTTCAGGGGGTATTAACCTGGGGTCAATGAGCTTCTTTTAAAAGATATTTTGATAATGTTATTTCAATCAGCAAACATTTATTAAGTGCACTCTGTGCCAAGCACTGTGCTTCAATATAATTGGTTTCCTTGGTAATCCCTTATATTTTATTTAGGGTCTTTAAAGACATTATTCTGAGCAAAGGTTCATGGGCTTTACCAGTCTGCCAAAGGGATCTAAGACACAAAAAAGCTGAGAACCTTTTATCTAAGGAAATACTCTTTATAAAAGCTAATGGAGTCCATTAGTTAATGATTAATGGCAAGGAAACTGGTGGGGGTTTACAAGTGTCAATATTAGAAATTTCAGTTCTTCTGGGTTCCCCAGTAGAACTCGGAGATGAGCAGTAGCAGCTTCTGCCTAGTACTCTGTTTGTACCAGTAGGATTTGGGGTGGGGGCCCTAAAAGGCAACGGTATCTTGTTATAAAAGAATGACCCTGGAGACAAAATGAGTCACAGTTCAAAGGCACTGATGGACAGAACTAAGAAAATAAGAGTAACTGAGGGAGTGATTTCATTGGTGAACATTAAATAAATACTTTCCTGGTAGATGGCAGCACTTGGCGTCACCTACTGAGTTGGCCTTAGGAACAATTGATGACTTTAGCTGTACAAAAGCCTACCAGAAAACTAAGTCTAGACTCACCTCTCAGACCATGTATTAAGACAAAATCCAAATGGGTATAGGATTTTGAAATAAAGAGTGACATCACAAATAAATCAGGGGAGTATGAAAGAAATTACCCTGGATAGTTCATAACTACAACAGAAAAAGTGGTCACAGAAGGTTATGGTGACCATTTTGATGACATAAAATTAGATTTTTCTTTTGCACAAACAAAGCCAATGCAGCTAAAATTAGAGGAGAAGCAAGAAATTGGGGACAGTTTTTGTTGTGGTTTCTCTGATAAAGTACTGATTTCTAGGATATGTATAAAACTGGTTTAAAAAATCTCTTAAAGCTAAGAGACATTCACCAATTGGATAATTGTCAAAAGTTATAAATAGGTAATTTTTCAAAGGAAGAAATCCAAACTCTCAATAGTCTTATGAAAAAATGCTTTAATTCACTAATAATTAGAGAAATGTCTGAGATTCCACTTCATACCCAGCAGATTGGCAGCTAAAAATGAAAGGAGCAGCTAAATGGCTTAGTGGATTGGGAGCCAGGCCTAGAGATGGGAAGTCCTGGGGTTCAAATCTGGTCTTAGACACTTCTTAGCTGAGTAACCTTGGGAAAGTCATTTAACCCTCATTGCCTAGTCCTTACCATTCTTCTGTATTGATTTTGAGATGGAAGATAAGGTTGTTGGGTTTTTTTTTAAAGGAAAATGATAAATTCTAGAAGAGCTGTGGGGAAACTGGTACATTAATATACTATTAGCTGTGAACTGGTCAACCCATTCTGGAAAACAGTTTGGAACCATGCCTAGAAAGCTATTAAACAGGGCGTGTCCTGTGACCCAGAAATCCTGCGACCCCGAAATCCTGCCACTCGTTTTATATCCCAAAGAGATCAAAGAAAGAGGGAAAAACTCATATGTACAACAATATTTGTGGTGACTCTTTTCATGATGACAAAACAATTAGAAATTGAGGGCAAGGCATGCCCATCAGTTAGGGGATGGTGGAACAAGTCACGGAACAGGAATATGGCAGAATGCTATTGTTCTATGAGGAATGATGAAGGCGACAGTTTCAGAAAACCCTGAGAAGATTTCTATGAACTGCTGCAGTAGAACCAAGAGAACAAGAGACAACTTTGAAAGACTTAATGAAGAACATTGATCAACGCAATGACCAACCACGAGTCCAGAGGCCTCATAATAAAACACGTTATCCGTTCTAGGCTCAGAGTGGAGGTTAAGACATATTCTTTTGGGAGGGGACATGGCTAATGGGGGAATTGTTTTTTTTGATTATACATAACTGTAATGAGTTGTTTTCTTTCTTTACTGTGGGGGAGAAAGAAGGAAGAGGAGAGATGGAGAATTTAGAATTGGGGAAAAATATAAAACTGAATTTCAAAAGAGAAGAAAGACAGTTGGAGTATTAAGATACTCTCTGATATTGGGCATAATTCTTTTTAGTGACTAACTGGAGCACAAGGAGACCAAGGTAGTGCTGATTATTCCAAATGAGAATCAGGTAATAGAACTGGGTATGGTTAGCCTGAAGAAGAGAAGACTTAGTCATGGGAGACATGAGAGCTGTCTTTCCTCATCTGAAGGGTGTCTGTCAGAGTGGAAAAGGGATCCTTCCTGTTCTTTTTGGCCCCCAGAGGTCAGAACCAGGAACAAAGGATGCGGATTTCAACCTAGATTTAAGTTTGATGTCAGGAAACACCCCTTAAACAATTAGAGTTATCCTTAAGTCCCATCAAATGCCTTCAGTGGAAGGGGACTCCTTGTTTCGTAGAGACTTCAAATGAAGTCTGGCTGGCTATGTCTCAGAAATAGGTGGCAGCATGGATAATGGAAAAGGCGAGAGATTTGGAAGTAAAGGACATGAGTTCAAATCCTGCTCCTCCAATGACTACTTGAGTGACTTTTTGGCATGTCATTCAATTTCGAGCTAGAAGAGACTTCAAACACATTGTAACCCAACTCTCTTCTTATAGATGAAGAAATTCAGCCCTATGGAGACTGAATGATTTGTCCAAGTTCATCTAGGTAATAAATGAGTAGAGGTAGGATTTGAATCCAGGACCTCTAACTCCAAAACTGTTTTTCTTGCTACTCTATATCTCAGTTTCCTCATTTATAAAATGAAGGGTTGAACTTGATGTCTGAGATCTATTCTAGCTATAAATCTGTAAGTCATCAAGAGTAGCTTTTTGGTAGGAAATTGGTGTAGTAAGTGGCTTCGGAGGTCTCTCCCAAAATTAATATTCTGTAATTTCCAATCAGCAGAGACGTGAGTTCCAATTGTGCCTCTGATATTTTCTCACAGTGTGACAACAGGAAAATCGTTTTCTATCTAGACTCGATTTCCTTGCCTTTAAAAATAGGGAATAATACTTGTAGCTTTTCTTCCCCATTTCCTAATTCTCAAGTGAAGTTGAGAGGCATTTATTTATTTCAAACCCTTGCCTTCCATCTTAGAATTAATACCATGCATTGGTTCCAAGGCAAAAGGGCTAAGTAAGGGCTAGGCAATGGGGGTTAAGTGACTTGCCCAGGGTCACGCAGCTGGGAAGTGTCTGAGGCCAGATTTGAACCCAGGAATTCCTGTCTCTAGGCCTGACTTTAGAGACATTTATTAAGCCTCTCTGTGCCTAGCACTGTCCTGAGTGCTTGGAATACAAAGAATGGTAAAGGGAAGACCATCTGTATTCAGGGAGCTTACGTTCTAACCAGGGGTGACAAGAAATCAAAAGGAGCTGAGAGTGGAGGTTCTGATGATGGGTTAAATGTTTCATAGCACCTCTTGGAAAATTTGATTCAGGATCACGATGCCGACACTCGAGTGATCTTTGCCCAAGCGGCGCAATGTGATTTTTAAGGGGAAATCGTAAAAAGAAAAGCTGCCCATAGATTGTACGTTATATGGGCCATTTATATGGACTGTTGGGCATTTATGAGGCATGGCGGCCAAATCCACGGAGTCAGAGGCAGTCAGAACCGGGGAGAAAAGAGGAGGGCTGTGCTGCATACTTCCTTTGAGTGGAGGATCTGGGAGGAAGAACTCTCCTTCGTTTAAGCTTCATTCCAGGCTAATTGGCAGCCGCTGGTTTCTTCTACATAATATTGTTTCCCACCTCCATGCCTTTGTGAGGCTGTCCCCCTTGACCGGAATGCATTCCCTCCTCTCTTCCTCCTTTCATGAATACTTAGCTTTCCTTCAAGACATGGTTCAAGCAGCCCTTCCTCATGGGGCCAACAGTTGGGAGCAGACTCCCTCTAGAATGTACTTCCAATAACTGTATACATTTTGCATTTACTCTTCTGCATAGATGTGGCCCTCCTCATTCTCCTTCCCTTTGTGGCATCTTTGCACCCCAGACCCTATTGCAGTGCCTAACAGAGTAATCACTTAATCCACGTGTGTGGAATTTCATCAGTTAAATCATGCTTTCCACCTCCTGAGGATCAAAATGCTTTCTAAACCCCCAATGCTCTTGTACTGCAGAGATCCGAGCACCCACCGTGTGCCAAGAACTGTGCTGGAGACTGGGAATATGAGGACGAAAAGAAGCCAGTCCCTGCCTTCCCACAGTTTCTGATGTATTAGGGAGAATCCACAGGGGTGGACTTAAGTGACGTCAATAGCAAGAGTTTGGGGTAGGAAGAATGAATAATCTGAAGCCAGTTTTGAAAGCAGCCCAGCGGAGGTGAGGAGGGAGGGCATCTCCAAACAGTGGCCACGAATCTTTCCTTACTTCATCATTCTGCCTCCTCTGAAGTCTCGCCCCTGAATATCCATCATCTCCTGTTGTCGTCGTCGTCGTTGTCTCGCCCCGGACATCCATCATCCCCTGTGGCCTTCTCACCCTGAGCATCCATCATGCCCTGTGGTCCTCTGACCTTGGATCATCCATCATGCCCTGTGGCCTTCTCCCCCTGGAATCTCTCTCTTCTCTGCTGGCCCCTTTCTCCCAGGGGCGAGTTCCTCCATTTCATGCAGGGGCCCAAAGTGGCAAGCCCTCATTCCCTTCCTGGCTAGGCTTTTGGCTTTCCAGGCTCTGGCACTAGTCCTCCCCTCCCCTTTCATCTCGCTACTCGGCACCCTCTCATTCCCGATTGTGACTCCTTTGCCACCATTCGAGTGTGAGCTCCTTGAGGGCAGATGCTGTCTTTTTGCTCCATATTTGTATCCTTGGCCCTAGCACAGTACTTGACAAGCACCTGATGAATGATCTTTTTGTCCAGCCATGTGTTCAATCATTGCCCAGGGGAGCAGGAATTATGTCTGAACTAGAGTGATTACTTGTGAGTGGAGGGGAGGAGGCTGATTCAGGAGAGTCTATTGGGTACCAATTACATTTGTTACCCCCACATCGACCGTGGGCTGCGTTTTTCCTCCTCTGTATTCTGGGACACGAAGTCTGAGTCTCTAAGAGCTGAGTAGAAGATGCTGTGGGGACAGCCAGGTAATGCTGGATATAGAGTGCCAGACTTGGAGATGGGAGGTCCTGGGTTCAAATCTGACCTCGGGTACTTTCTGGCTGCGTGACTCTGAGCAAGTCACTTAACTCCCATGGCCTAACCCTTACCATTCTTCTGTCTTGGAGCCAATGCTTAGTATTCATCCTAACACAGAAGGGGTGTGTGTGTGTGTGTGTGTGTGTGTGTGTGTGTGTGTGTGTGTGTGCGCCCTTTAAGGCTCTTCAGTCATCGATTCCCAGAGCTGAAGGGACTCTTGGGGATCATCTCAGCTAACCTTCCTCTCTCTCTCCACCAGCATCTGACACCCGAATCCCTTCTGCCAATAGAATTTGTGTTAGCAACTTTAATTATGTGCTCATTGTAGTCTGCAATATTATATGACAGTATTACGTAGTAATTGGGCAGTATGAGTAGCACGTAGTATCCTTGGATATGATATGTAATAAATATAATTGTATATAATACATACTATATTGTGTCATTGCAGCATCTAATTCTACAGTGATTGAAGCATTGAGCCTTGGGCTACGGTCCTAACTAGAATACTAGCACCTGCTTCCAGGGTCATTGTGAGCATTCACTGGGAAAATATTTATAAAGCATCTAGCCCAGTGCCTGGCACAGAGTAAATGCTATATAAATGTTGGTTATTATTATTATTGCAAACTCCATGACAGATGGGAATTCTGCCTCTCTTTGAATATCTCCAGTGACAGGGAGCTCATCACCTTGCAGAGAGGCCTGTTTCATTTGGGATGGGTGGGGCTGGATGCACTGGGAAGTTCCTTGCTTCTCCTTGTCTTTCTGTGGCTCCCACAAGACCGCAGGTTCCTGGATTCCAGCCCCAGTTCAGCCACTGAGTAGCTGAGCCGCTGTCCAACGCCGGAGCCCCCTGGTGCTTCAGCGAGCCAAGCATTCCCATCCCTCCTGGGCATCCCAGGAACATGGGCGTCCTGGGTCTCTCCCCAGATCCCAGGGCTTCTTCTGAAGGGAGATGCTTTGATGCTACAAGGTATTATTCATAATTACTCGTTAGGGCCCTGTTTATCCTCCTCAGGGTAAACAGAGCCACCCAGGAAAGAGAGAGGAAACATTCAAACCAATAATTCTCCAGGAGGTGAAACAAAGGAGTGAGTCATTACCTTAGCCCGGGAGACTTGGGTGTGGGAAGTGGGTGCAGCCATGCTCGGGGCGGAGAAACGGAAGGCAATGCCAGGCCCCACAGTTGGGATGGCCCTGGTAGTGCTGGCCAGCCCATGCCAGCAGTGCCCAGTGATGGCAGGAGTCCCCCTCGGACCAAAATCAGGCAGCAGGACCTTCTGGAGGGACCGCCGCCTTCTGTCCATCCCCTTGTAGTGAGACTTTCCCAGGAGCACTGAGTCTAGAAGAGAACTGAGCAGTTGTGTTGTCTTAACTCAGAGAAATGGGGAGATTGCTGCTCCCCCTTTGGCTCTCCTTCGCTGTTGCTTCTTGGAATCCCCCAGAGGCCCTGCAGCCTCAGCTCAGGGTCACACTCATGGCAGCCTCTTCTGGAAGAACCTCGAGAGCATGGATGTGGCTTTTCCTTTCATCTGCAGGGCTAGCACACAGTAGGTGCTGATTAAATGCTTGTTGAATCAACAAATGCATGAATGAATGACTTGAAGTCAGGATCCATCGGCCCAAGCCTCAGCTCCACCATTTTCCTTGAGCAGTGTGATTTCAGGCAAGCTGTTCAATTTATTCTGGGCCTCAATTTCCTAATCTACAAAATGTGACTAATAGACTAGATGAGCCCCAAGGACCCGTTCAGCTCTAAAACGGATCACCTTTTGTCCCATGGCCTCTCTTGGACTCACTATAGTTGTCTATAAAGTGGGAACAATAATTTGTGTGCCTCTTGGATGTGTTGTGAAGATAAAAGAACTAATTAGTTAAATCCATTTGGAAACTTCAAAGCATCTTGTATGGGTGAGCCAAGAGGGTGTGTCAGTCTTCAGAGTCTGTGACACTAACTTCTAGACTGGAGTAAAACTCCAGAATTCATCATGGAGCTAGATAATATTTGGTGTGATATTCTAAGGATTTGGGTTCAAATTGACTTCGAAGCAGAAAGGTAGTACAGTGGATAGTATGATGGATTTTGAGTCTAGAAGATCTGAGTTCAGGTCTGGCCTTCAATAGGTCACTTCATCTCTGTTTGCCTCAGTTTCCTCATCTGTAAAATGGGGATAATAGCATCTACCTCCCAGTGTTGTTGTGAGAATCTAATGAGATAATTGTAAAGAGTTTAGCATAGCATCTGTCACATAGTAGGAGCTTAATAAATGCTTGTTCTCTTTCTTCCTCCTTTTAATTCCAGCTCTGCTACTTCCTTCCCATGTCACCCTCGACAAACCACTTAATTTCTTTGAATCTTTGTTTCCTGGCCTAAAGAAAGGAGGGCTTTTGGCAAGGTGATGGTGGAATCATGGCATCCTAGATCCAGGTCTGGAAAGCACACTAGAGTCCATTTAGTCCAATCTCTCCATTTTATAGGAGAGGAAACTGAGGCCCAGGAAGGTTGAATGATTTGCTTAATGTCTTGGAAGTAGTAAGTATAATTATTGATTAATCAGTGTCTGAACCAATTACCAGGCCCATTGATGGAGCTTCATGGGGTAACATATGTGTTGAATGGTGGTAGCAGTGTTGGTGGTGATGTGTGTGTATATGTGTGTGTATGTGTGTGTGAGAGAGACAGACAGACAGACAGACAGAGACAGAGACAGATAGAGACAGAGACAGAGAGAGGGAGAGAGACAGAGAAAGAGAGAGATAGACAGAGACAGAGACAGAGACAGGGAGAGAGACAGAGACAGAGAGAGGGAGGGAGAGAAAGAGACAGACAGAGATAGAGAGAGACAGAGAGAGACAGAGAGACAGAGAGGGAGGGAGAGAGGGAGAGAGAGGGAGAGAGACAGACAGACAGAGAGACACACACACACACAGAGAGAGAGAGAGAGAGAGAGAGAGAGAGAGAGAGAGAGAGAGAGAGAGAGAGAGAGGGAGGGAGGAAGGGAGAGGGAGAGAGAGAGAGTTATTTGACCTCCCCTGAAAGTAGTTGAAAGGATGCCCAATCTATAAATCTCAATCATGGGTCTTGGATTAAGTGCCAAGCATCTTTGAAAGCCATTTGATAAAGTGAAATGACATCAGGCAAGAAGTGTGTTCCAGTTGGCTGGGAAATTTTGTTCTGCCCTCTGGGTCCTGAGTAAAAGCATTGAATTAACTGGAATGGGAGGATTCCAGAAATTAGAGAAAGTGTAGATTCTTTCAAAGAAGTCACCTTGGTGGAGTAGGGGTGGGTCAGTTGGGAAGAAGAAGCTTTAGATTTAACCGGGCCATATTTTCTTCTCCGCCCCACCCTTTTCAAATTCATATTCTGACCAAAAGGCTTTGCAAACTTTGAGGGATCTGGAGGAGGTGCTGAAGAGAAGACCGAGCTCTCCAATTACTAGTTTGCTCCTTTTCCTCTGCCAAGGAGAGAGGACTTTGGAATGGGGTGGACTAAAAAGAAAGGCACATGGAGAGTTGAAAGCAAGTTAAGGAAGGGGATAAAAATGGATCAATTAGTCAAGCGTTTTAAGTACCTACTATGTGCCAGGCTGACCAAGAGAAACTCCATCCTTTGATACTAGAAGATGTGGTAAATGTGATTACCAAGTCACTATCGGGGATCCCTGAAAGCTCATGGAGAACCAGAGAGATCCAACAAGAGAGCTGAAAGGCAAGTAGCCCCGCTTTCACAAAAGGGAAGACAATGGAGCCTGGAAACTGTATGTCAATGAGCTTGACTTCAATTTCTAGAAAAATCTAGAACGTCAATAATGTTCTTGTGTATGAATAGAAAAGAAAACAGTGATTCGAAAGAATCTTTGTCAAGCACAGATTATTCCAGACTCCCTTCCTTCTTTTTTTATCAAGCTATCAAGCTAGCCGGTCAAGGGAATGCCATACGGGAATCTTCCCTTGATTTTAGCAAAGGAATTGCTATGATTTCTCATATTTTGTGACAAAAATAGTTCACCTTGGAAGGAGGTATTGGTAGAGTGACTTGGGATCTGCCTTTGGTCACGTGCTGTTCATCCTATATTTAGAGCTAGAAGACCTTGGAAGCCATCTGGTCCAACCACCTCATTTTATAAATGGGGAAGCTGGGAATTAGCAGGGTTAAGTGACTTGCCTGTAGCCACAGACAGAGTAAGTACCAGAGCAGAATTTAGATAAAAGTCTTGCCTCCAAATCTGTCGTTCCTTTCACTGGGCCACATTGATTCTCATTTTTATCAGTGATAAAGTCTTCATCACATTATGCTCATCTCATTGGCAAGTGACACAAAATTGGGAGGGGTAGCTAGCACTTTGGATGCGAGGGACCAAAGTGAAAAGGAGTTCAGCAGGCCAGAGCATCAGGCCAAGTCATATAAGATAAAATGTACTAGATAGCAAAGTAAGATCTTCTTCTTCAGTTCAGACAATCAATTTTACAAGGACAAGGTTGAGCTGATCAGTCCATTAAGAAACATGGTGGCATGAGCTGAAAGGAATGATGAACTGGAGGGATTCCCTGTGAACTGGAAATTGATGCAGAGTGAAAAGAGCAGAACCAGGAGAACATCTACACAGAGACTGATACATTGTGGTACAATCAAATGTAATTGACTTCTCTACTAGCAGCAATGCAATGATCTAGGACAAACCTGAGGGACTTATGAGAGAGATGCTATCCACATCTAGAGAAAGAACTGTGGGAGTGGAAACACAGAAGAAAGGCATAGGATTGATCGTGAGTTTCGATGGGGATGTGATTGGGGTTTTGGTGTTAAAAGGTCACTACTGTGAATATGAATAACACAGAAATAGGTTTTGAACAATGATACATGCATAACCTGGTGGAATTAATTGCTTGTCAGCTCTGGGAAGGGAGAGGGAAGAGGGTGGGGGAAATCATGACTCTTGTAATCATGAAAAAATATTCTAAATTAATTAATTAAAAAAAGAAACCTGGTGGTGACTTGGCTAGATAGCAATTCATCTGGAAAAATCATAGGATTTTTGGTCCCCTACAAACACCAGATCCACACAAATCAAGTGGATTCACTGACAGACAGAGAGACAAAGAGACAGAGAGAGAGAGAGAGAGAGAGAGAGAGAGAGAGAGAGAGAGAGAGAGAGAGAGAGAGAGAGAGAGAGAGAGAGAGAGAGAGAGAGAGAGAGGATAGAGGAAATCTAGTTCTAGTAAGAAAGCCATAGCTTCCAAGGAGAAGAGAGCAATGATCTTGGTGAACTCTGCAATGACTAGACTAAACCAGGAGTATGGAGGTCAGTTCTGGGTGCCAGGATTTGGAAAAGCCATTGAGAAGTTGTAGGAGGACAACCACTGATGAAGAGTTCATGCCATAGGCAGAGAGGGGGAAAGAAGGATCTTTATCTTGAAGAAGACGGGCCTCCAGAGAGAGAAATCAGACCTGTTTTTAAGGGCTATTGTATGGAAAAGGTATTGGGCTTGTTTTCTTTGGTTCCAAAAGGCAGAACCTGGAGCATTAGGTAGAAACAGAAAAGAGGAAAATGTACACTTGATTTCAAATTTAAACTTTAAGAAAAAAAGTCCTCAGAATTTGAGTTGTCTCAGCATTGAATAGCCTTAGAAGCTAATGGGTTCCAGTGAAGAAGGTCTTCAAGCAAAGACGCGATGAGCGTGTACTGAGTGGATTGTATGTAACAGGGATGGGTGTTCAGGCCTGGGTTGGACCTGATCCTTTCCACTTCGGAAGTTCGGGGATTTGGGCTCCAAAATCATTTCTCCTTTGGTGTAGGAAGTTGAGTTATTCCTTCACGAGGAAAGTCAGGGATTAAGCACAGTCATCTCACTGAAAACACTGATCTCCGTGGCCAGGAGAAAGCAAACTACCGCCTTGATGGAGAGAGAAGATATTTGGGGCATAATCGGAAAGGTAGAACCACCGGATAATCATAGCTGCTTCCGCATCTCCACCAGCAATGAACACATTGGACTTGTCTAATAAATACTTGTTAAATGAATAAGTGAAGGTCTTGTGCTAAATACAAATAGCTCATTTATTTGGGGGAAAAGACTTGTTCTCCATCATCTAGAGGGACGAGGCCAAGGTTCAAGAGTTGAAATACTTGACTAAGGTCCCAGAAGTGATAGGTAGGGGTGCCAGCAGATGAACCCCAATTCAGGGCTCTTTCCTGAAAGTCTTTGACATCTGGCTCTTCCTGGCTTCCTACATCCTGGAAGATTTGGTCTGCCTTTATTTTTTCCTGTTATGATGGTTTGATATTGTCATAATGGCCTCCTAGTTGGTCTTTGTTGTATGGAAAAAGGAAACTGGGATGTGAAGTAGAGAAATTACTTGGACAAGGTCATTTGGTCAGATGTGTGTATGTGTGTGTGTGTGTGTGTGTGTGTGTAAGAGTTTCTTTAGTAAAGAGTTGTAACACATTTTTATGTCTGCCACCATTTAACCATCTGCTAAATACAGATTTTAAAACCGAGTAGTTATATTGATCATCCATCGGTACTTCTATCTCAGATGGATGGCAAACGGAGATAAAAATCAAACAGAAACAAGTAAATGGGTTGGATCTGGGAGATTTGGGGGCCCTTTCAATGTCCCCAAAGTTCTCCTGGAAGCAAACCCCAATTCATCCTTTTAACAACATGGCACTACTCCTCCGAGACGCTGGATGCTACGAAACCATGAGTTACTGCCATCTTTGAATGATAGAACTCCGAGTCCTCCAAGGGAAATGGAGAGAGTCCCGGGACCTGGAAATAGTGACCTCAAATATATCACCCACAAGATAAGGGACTGTAGAAGGGCACGCGCCAATCATTTCTCATAACCTAGATCTAGACTGTCCTGCAATGGCACCCACACACTGTTGGGAGAACCCTGGGGAAAGCTTACCTCATTCCCCCCAGCACCCCTTGGAGGAAGGTTTATGGGAGAATGAGGGCAAGATCTGGCCAGATGAGAGCTTCCCTGTTAGAGGGCGCACAGTGGTATGTGACATCATGGATCCATTGGCCTGAGGGTCCCAGGATCATCAAATTAAAGGTGAAAAGCACCTAGAGACTATACTTTAGAGGAAAAGAGACTTAGCCAGGGTCATACAGCTTATAAGAGTCTGAGATGTGACAAGAGCCCAGGTCATCCCGCTCTGTCTTTAAAAGTCTTTACTTTATAGGGTAAGAGGAGGGAGAGGGCAGGACAAAAGGGAAGCCAGAATGGAAATTCAACAATCAGCTCCAGATTCCAAAGAGAGCCCTCTTTTCTATCCCAGCCTCTCCTCTTCCTAGAGTTCGCACTGACTCCCAAGCCCTCCCCACTGCCGAGGAGCCAGGAGACTGACGTTCCAGCATTCCCAACAAGGTTCTGCAGGTCTCAGGCTCCAAAACATCTGGGCAATTTGGATTCAGGTCCCAAAGCCCTGAAGCCTGGAGTTTTCTCAGGATGGTCACTGGCATTTCTGTGACTCTTTAAAGGGAGCAAATAAGATGGAGCACATAGTATTGTGTCCATTTTATAGATAAGGAAATGGAGGTGCCCAGAGTTCACATGGCAAAGCCCGATTTTCATGTAGGATTTCTGGATTCAAGGTCCGGTGTTCTTTTCATCACAATACACAACCTTTTCAGTATTGTACAGGGGAAAGAGCACCTTGTCATCCTATGCTGCCCTTGCCTTTGTTCCTCCACAAATCCTGAGCAGAGGAGCTGGATTCAAGTTCCACCTCTGATGTAGTGATGTGACCTTCACCTGACCTGGTCCTCAGTTTTCTTAATCAATAAAATGTGTGAGGCAGTCTAAATGTGGCCCCTTCTGGCTCACAATCTCTGGTTGTCTGGCCTCTCTGACCTTCAGTGTCTTCATCTCTAGATGAGGGGGTTGGACTTCATGGCCTCTGAGGTCTTCCGACTCTAGACCTGTGATTCTGGGGGTTCTCTGTGGGTCAGGGGGGCTCTTTCACTCTGCAGTATAGTTTCTGGGCATGGGGTCCCGACACTTCAAGAAACCGGGTCTGTCCAGGATCCAAGCAGTATTGTGTTCCCTCTTAGATGGCTATAGGGAGGGGTGCCAGGGGAGACCTCACGTCCCTGTGGCTCACCAGCCTGAAGCCCAATCAAGGAGGAAAGGTTGTCCCTGCCTTGGGTTTAGAGCATCTTTGATCTGCTCTCGCTCTGAATCACCCAGCATCCCTACTTGCAGCTGCAAGAAAAACAACCCAAATCCTTAGGTGGGGGAGTTGTATGGAAGGGTGTGAGTCAGCCCAAGACAGCAAGAAAGGAAACACAATTAGCATGGCTTCTGGAATCTCTCCTAAGTTTGCCAAAGCCACACACCAGTGTGAGAGTAATAATAGCTGGCATTTACAGGGGCTTTATTACTTCTAAAGCACCTTACAGACACGAGATCTTCTGAGTTGTAGAAGCCTGTGAAGTGGCTCTATTATTATCTTTGACAGATGAGGAAACTGAGGTTCTATTATTATCTTTGACAGATGAGGAAACTGAACAAGACTAAGTGTCTTGTTCAGGGTTACACAAAGTAACTAGGGTTTGGGGTAGGATTCAAACCTGGACCCTTCCTGCCTTCAGGCTCAACATGCCTGACCCCATACTGCTTCTAAGGATATTCCAAGAATCTTAGAATCTCAGGGTTAGAAGGAGTCTCGTTGGCCATCCAATCCAACCCATACCTGAGGAGGAATTTGCCTTACAACCTTCCCAGCAAGTGATCATCCTGACTCTTCTTGAAGACCACTAGTGATGGGGAGCTCACCACCTTTGGAGGCAGACCATTTCATGATGGGTCTGTTTTCAGTGGTTTTCCTGACATCCAGCTGCCTATCCACTTCCATGCTCTGTCCTCTGGGGTCAAGTAAAACACAACTTTATTAGAATGTGAGCTCCTTGAAGACAAGACGCTCTTTGCATGCATCCGTACCAAGCACAGCTTACAAGTTTAACAAATGCTTGCTGGAGTCATTCCCTATCTCCATGTCTTTGCCCAGGCTGTGTCTCCTGCCTGGAATGCCCTCCTCCCTTCCACCTCCTGGAATCCCTAGCATGTTTCCATGTTCAGCTCTGTCACCACCTTCTTCATGAGGCCCTTCCTGATCCCCCTCAGATGCTAGCACCGCCACCATCTCTGTAAAATCCTTTTATATTTATGCTGTCTCTAGTTTATGTGTGTCTACATCTGCATATTTACATGTTATATAGATTTACGTGTACATTGGGTTGAATGAAAAGGAGCTGGTTATCTGGAGGGACCAGTCCCAGTAATCAGTTCTGCTGAATGGAATCCATACTGTTCCTCTGGTCTTTCTGCAAGCCTGCCTAACTTGGCTCCCATGGCACAGGCTTTTAGAGCTTATTCCCAATCGGCCATCTATCCTTTCCTTACAAATGCTGGTTGCCTCAGGACCCAGGGTATTACCCACAAGGCTGCAGGTGTCAAGTTCCTCATTTTAGCCATTGCTTCCTCAGACAGATTGGAAGTTCCCTGAGGGCAGGGGCTGATCACATTCATCTTTGGCTAGTGATCACTTCTTAATGCCTGTGCTTTGATTGATGACTCGCTCTACCATGTCCAAGCATCTTTTGCCATCATTCAGGGCTCTTGTATTCCACTGGGCCCCATGGCCTGTCACGCTTTGGTGGGTAAGAGCCAGCCCCTTCCAAGAGCCAAGGGTCCCATTTTCGGTGGGGGTATTTACACTTGAGAAAGAGGCAGATGGCACGAATCAGGGCTGATTTCTAGTTTTGCCCATCGTTTCTGGAGTGCTGGAGAAAATGGGATGGATGCAGATGGAGCTGAAGGGAGCAGCAGGCCTAGGGCTGGGGGGAGAGGCAGTTAGCAAACATTTCTGGGTACACCTTTGTGAGTAAGGCACTGGGAGTAGAATCCCCTAGGAAGGGGCCTTTCGGGGAGGCCTCCAGAGGGTCTGGCCTAGTCCTGATCACCTGCAGTCCTGGGGGTTCTGAGGCAGACTGTGCCTTGGCTAGACTGGTCCAGGCTCCAAGGTCTCAGCCTGAGCTTCTCGGGGCCACACAAAGCCCGTGCTGGGCACAGAGCTCAGTAGGTGACTGCTCCTGTCAGGCCTCAGAAATCCCGGTTACTGGGTTACTGGGACACTTGGCACTCTCAACATCAAGCCTAAGGCTTTAGCTCACAGACCTGGAGCTACAAGAGGCTGCCTGGTCCTAGGTATGCCCGTGTCACATATCTAGAGGGTCCCAGAGGCCATCTGGTCCAAGCACCTCCTCTTCTAGATGGGGAAACCAAGGCCCAGAGGGGTTAGGTGGTTTCCCTGCAGTCACACAGGATGTGATCATCAGAGGTGGGGCTCAGGTCCTCTGACTCCAAAGCCCTGCAGGGCCCTTTCTCCCCGACCACCCAGCCTCATGGGTGGGGTTGTAGGACCTCCATTCTAGAGCTAGAAGGAATCTCAGAGGTCCTTTGGTTCAACCCCTCATTTTACAGATGAGGAAATGGAGGCTTGGGGAAGTTTCGACTGGGGAAGTTGAGATTAGAACCCAGGTCCTTGCATTCCAACCTCCTGCCTCTGTTTTACAGGGAGGAGCCTGGCACCGAGAAAGAGGAGCAGTTGGTGCCCAGGTCCCAGGCGAGCACTGGCACGGCTCAGAGCAGACCCAGTTCTCCACCCCAGGCCCAGGCTCTTTTCCCTGAAACACCAGGGCCTTCTCCACCTCCACATAAACAACAGTCAAGAGATTTCCTGCTTCCTTCTCCTGTTGGGCGCCGACTGCTGCCACCTGGTGGCCAGCAGAAGTAGGCGCTCCTCTGACAGTTCCATCCACTCCCTTTGGAGCTGAAACAGTGGATGGAGACAGATGAGGCCAGGGGCGAGGGTGCGCCTGGGAAGGGGACTCTACTGAGCGCCAGAGCCCAGAATAGCAAAATGTTGGAGCTTGATGGGACCTCGGAGAGCGCAGAAAGGCCCCCCAAACCCCCATGATCTTAGAGAATGAGCTAAATGTTCCAGCAGGGGAGGGGGCTCACCTTTCTGGGTCTCTGGTCTCTTTGGTCATCGGCTGCTGAAACCGAAGGGCCCCCCTCTGATGGGGTTTCCAAATGCACAGAATAATGCCCATAGCACCAAGGAGAGAGTGCCAGGCTGGAAGTCAGGAAGCCTCAGGACTGTGTGCCCCTGGGCAAGTCACTTAGTCCTGTTTGCCTCAGTTTCCTCATTTGTAAAGTGACATGGAGAAGGAAGGGGCAAACCCCTCCAGTATCTTTACCAAATAAACCCTGAATGGGGTCAAGAAGAGTCAGACATGACTGAAAATGACTGAACAACATATAGTATTAAAAAGGGAACTCTGGGCAGCTATGTGGCTCAGTGGATTGAAAGCCAGGCCCAGAGAGGCAAGGTCCTAGGTTCAGATCTGCACTCAGACACTTCTCAGTTGTATGACTTTGGGCAAGTCACTTAACCCCCATCACTTACTGCTTTTCTGCCTCTGAACGAATAAACAGTACTGATTCTAAGATGGAAGGTGAGGGTTTAAATTAAAAAAAAAAAGGAAACCAATTATGTGAAAATACGGTTGTCAAGATTTTTTTTAATTAGCTCTTGGGCCTCCTTAGGCTGGGGAATCTTACTCCCCAGGGTAAGACACTCAGATCTTCTTTTAAAGGTTTCCGATTTATCCTGCACCCATTTTAAAGATGAAGACATGGGCCTAGAGAACAACTGACTTGTTCTAGATCATATACAAGTAGTAAGACAGTAAGGGATAAAGGCAGGATTGAAAACCCTCCACACCTTCTCTAGGGCAACTAGCCTAGGTGCCATGGTGCATAGAGCAATGGGTCTGGAGTCAGAAAGACTCATCTTCCCATGCTCAAATCTGAACTGAGATACTTTCTAGCTGTGTGATCCAGGACAAGTCACTTACCCTGCTGGCCTCAGTTTCCTCCTCTGTAAAATGAGCTGGAAAAGGAAATGGTAAACTACTCCAGTATCTTTGCCAAGAAAAGCCCAAAAAGGGTCACACAGAGTTGGACACAAATGAAATAGTTCAACAACAGAAATGACGTGCCTTCTTCTTAGTGGAAAATGCTCTTTGCCTCCTCAGATTTCTCAAGATATTTTGAATATCTCAAGATAATACAAATATCAAGATATTCATAAATTTGGAACTGATAACTTGAGAGTCCATCTAACTGATTTCTCTTATAATCCTGTGCGTTTTCAAAAGCATAACCTGAGAAAGGGCCAAGAGGCTTCACCAAACAATTTCCCAAAAGGGCTGTCATGGGTACAGTCTGGCTAGACTTCTGGGCTAGAACATAGCATTTTGATTTATTTTCTCATTCACCTTGGAGAGCATCTGTCCAACTCCTTCTACTTTAGACATTAGAACACCAAGGTCTTTGGAGGTAAAGTGACTTGCCAAGGTCACCTACTGTAGGTGACACAAGTGACCAAGACAGGTTATGGATCCAGGCCGTGTGGTTCCACATCTAGAGATGTGTGAGATGACCAGCCCAAGATCACATAGGTAGATCTCAACCTTGCCTTTATTTCAGCCTTAGTAGACAGATAGAATGAAGGATGGATGGAAAGTTGAATAGATATAGATATAGATGGATGATGGATGGATGATGGATGGATGGATGGATGGATGGATGGATTTTGGATGGATGGATTATGGATGGATGGTGGATGGATGGATGGATGGATGGATGATGGATGGATGGATGGATGGATGTTGGATGGATGGATGATGGATGGATGGATGTTGGATGGATGGATGATGGATGAATGGATGATGGATGGATGGATGGATGATGGATGGATGGATGATGGATGGATGGATGGTGGATGGATGGATGGATGTTGGATGGATGCATGATGGATGCATGATGGATGCATAATGGATGGATGGATGGAATTTGGACAGATGGATGGTGGATGGACGGATGGATGTTGGATGGATGATGGATGGATGGATGTTGGATGGATGGATGGATGTTGGATGGATGGATGTTGGATGGATGGATGGATGGATGGATGTTGGATGGATGGATGATGGATGATGGATGGATGGATGGATGATGGATGGATGGATGGTGGATGGACGGATGGTGGGTGGATGGATGGATGGATGGATGATGGATGGATGGTGGATGGATGGATGGATGGATGATGGACGGATAGATGGTGGATGGATGGATGGATGTTGGATGGATGGATGTTGGATGGATGGATGATGGATGCATGATGGATGCATAATGGATGGATGGAGGGATTTTGGACGGATGGATGGTGGATAGACAGATGGATGTTGGATGGATGATGGATGGATGGATGGTGGATGGATGGATGGATGTTGGATGGATGGATGGATGTTGGATGGATGGATGGTGGATGGACGGATGGATGTTGGATGGATTATGGATGGATGGATGGTGGATGGATGGATGGATGTTGGATGGATGGATGATGGATGGATGGATGGTGGATGGATGGATGGATGGATGATGGATGGATGATGGATGCATGATGGATGGATGGATGGATGGATGGATGGATTTTGGACGGAAGGAAGATGGATGGATGGATGGATGGATGGATGATGGATGGATGGATGATGGATGGATGGATGTTGGATGGATGGATGATGG